>NC_140624.1:20169059-20224059 GCF_057382275.1 Copadichromis virginalis
AAAATAAATAAATAGTAAGGTTTTGTTGTGTTTGGATAACAGCAGATGGAATCAATAGTGAATATGGCAAATCTATTTATTAGATGAGTCCTATAAAAAGCATAAAGACCAAAACAATAGCATAAACACAAACCAACAGTGACTATGATGTCACAAACCTGCCTCAAGTTAAGAAAATCAGATGCAAGCCTTCTAAATAACTTACAATTTAGTTTGTTAACATCAGCCAAAGCAGGATCTGGCAACTGGGATTTTGTTTCACAGTCAAGGCCACAGACATATTTACTGAAGTCTCTGTAATTAGGTTTGTGAGGTCTGGACACAGAAATCCAATCTGATCACTTGCAAATAACCACTCTGTCCTAAAGGTGTGTTTTCAGGGAAATTAATAATCTGATCTGACTGGAGTCTGAGCAAACCTGCTTACATTAGAAGGGGAACGGTAATGACACATGAGAAGCATATCAGGACGAGTGAGCAGATGCAAGGGCAGGAAAAGCAGAAGGGCAGGAAATGGAGTATCAGCAACAAGAAGAGAGGCATGCATACCAAAATAAATGCAAGTGGTCCTAAATAAACATACAAAAAAGTCATGACTTTGTGAGCTGGATGAGACATTACTCAGGTTAATTGAAGCATGCAGACTCACTGGGACCTGATTTCTCTAAAATGTCGGGAGCAAGGTCTGTTTGTTGTTGGCACATTATCACCACCTTCATTTTACAACAGCATTACATCACAGATTTTCCCAGTCACAAACAACTTGATCTGTTGTTGCATGGAAGTGTGCAAGGCTTAGCTTTAACCTTTAATCAAAGTCAGGTGTATTTGGGTATGGTCTGAAGTAGCCTGAAAACATGTTGCAACCGACATGAAAGCTTATCTGCTGAAACGAACTCGTTTAGATCTAATTCAAGATAGTCGTGAATGTTTTCAGTGAAGATTAGAAAGAATGTTCCAAGAATGAGAGAGTGTTTATCTTCTGCTCTCCCCTGTTGGTAATTTGGTTTGCACATTGTAAAGTTCCATGGGATTTTTATTTTTATTTTTTTTTGTTACTGTCTCCTTCCATATGTTCCGATTTAGCCTAGATTTCAGCAGACACGCAAATTAACCAACTGGCCCCCAGCGAGGAAATGTGAGGGTGAACAGCTTCACTGCGGAGCAGCGTTTCCAGTTGTGAATGTGTCCCTGGGCACTCTTCACAACAGGTGAAAACAGCTGGACTTCGACAGATGTGTTTATGTTAGGAGAATTTTAAGTGCATTTTGATTCCCAGGGCTTTGCTGTGTTTTTCTTATTTTGTTTCTAGTAATCAAGTATTTAAACCATACAATGGTTTATTTTGAAACCATCATTTTGAAATATAATTGCAGGGGGAAAAAGTGTTTGTATTATTCAGTCTATTCCTGCTTATTGACAAAAGAAAGTTCCAGAAAACTACAAATTAAAGCCATCAAAATGAATTAGTCAATAAGCTGCTGTCTAAATGCAAAGCTTGGAGTGTTGTGGTCAAAATTCAAAGCTGCCTGTTTTGTTCTGTTGAAGAATGGTCTCTAGTTGACGACTGGGAGATTGTGCTCCCCATTGTATGTATAATGTGTTTTCTCATGGTCAGTGTTGACTCATTAAACATTAATAGCTCTATTGAGTAATTGCATGTTGTTAAAGCCCCCCTCCCCAAACCTCTTTGATTCTCAGCTGATGTGATGTGGGTATTGCCGTGCTTTTCTGAATACAAACCAAGCTTCCCAGCCAAGCAGATGGTGAGAAACAGTTAAATCCTTTCCAGATGTTCCAACCAATAGCCCTCATTAATCGACCGAGGAGTCCAAAAAACAGGGGTGATTTCCTTTCCTTCTGCAGCAGCAGGACTTGTCCCTGGTGGTGAAAATATACAGCTATGTTTGTGGCTTTACTCACTGACCCCGTTGATGCCCCATAAATTGAAATAACACTACCTTGTCAGTGCATGACTTTTAAATTTATGCCGCCTCCAACGACTGTGTGCACTTCTGGCCACTGGTTCAGATGGAGACTTTTCAGTGTATGATAGGAATTCTTATACTATTTTACACCAAATTAAACCCTATATTTTGTGAGTAGTGAACATATAGTGCCAGACATCAGTGTCAGCAAACATGTTGTTTCCAGCCATTTCTTCATTCTGGCTGACATGCCCCGGTCAGGCATGTGTGCATAACATTTTCTCATAAAGAAAAAGATCATGTTGCCTCTATTATTGTGGTTACTTTATACCCAAGTCAAGAGTGTTGTGTTCCGTAATGTTTATATCATATTGCACCACTAGAGGGTGGTGTCGCAAAATAAGAGATAAAGCGGAGCCGGAAAAGGTTTAGAGAATAGAAAGAGAGATAGAATACAGATAGATGGCTAGCTGATAACTGATGTGTGTCACTGCTACCTCTTCGATGTTAGTCTGTGCTGAATTCATTAAAGAGCACTGTTCTTCATGAGGATTGGTTTATTACCGCCCACCATTACATTTTGGCGACGAGTAACCCTGCGTGTTTTTTTTCTCTGCTTTGAGTTTTTTGCCGAGTCATCATGACTGCAAATGTCCATCCGCCACCGATGTTTTTGCCTTGCCCTGGAGACCCTCCTTTGCCATTCAACATGTGGATGCGTATGTTCAACAATTATTTGCTTGTGATCAATGCAACAGGGAATGCTTGGCCTGAAGCACGAAGAAGAGCTACAGTGGGGCAAAAAAGTATTTAGTCAGCCACCGATTGTGCAAGTTCCCCCACTTAAAATGATGACAGAGGTCAGTAATTTGCACCAGAGGTACACTTCAACTGTGAGAGACAGAATGTGAAAAAAAAATCCATGAATCCACATGGTAGGATTTGTAAAGACTTTATTCGTAAATCAGGGTGGAAAATAAGTATTTGGTCAATAACAAAAATACAACTCAATACTTTGTAACATAACCTTTGTTGGCAATAACAGAGCTCAAACGTTTACTATAGGTCTTTACCAGGTTTGCACACACAGTAGCTGGTATTTTGGCCCATTCCTCCATGCAGATCTTCTCGAGAGCAGTGATTAGGGCTGGGCGATATGACCCAAAATTCATATCTCGATATTTTTTAGCTGGATGGCGATATAAGATATATATCTCGATATATTTTTTTAAAGCCATAAAGTAAGAACAAAAAGAGAGTTCTTAGTCAAAGCTGTGTCCCAGATGTCACACAGGCACTTTTATTAACATAGAGCAGATGTACATAAAATTTACTCAAAAATAAATTATGAGCATTTATTAAATAATAATGCTCCATAAATAAAAGAAAACAATGTTGTTTTTGTGCATAACAAAAAGCTCACAATTGTGCAGTCAAAATGTAAACTAAAAGACGCTGAGCACAATAACAAAGACAGATTTCACAGCTGCTCTGTTCCCAACTTGTACTGAGTGACTGACAGCCTGGAGTTTGAAATCCGCTTCGCAACCGCGTCTCTTAACAGGTGCCATTTATAGTCCTTATACACAGTTGGGTAATATTACGTTGAAGCACAGTACGTATCACTCCGCGAGGCTCAGCCGTAATGCTCCGACAATCCATCAAGCGGTGCAGCTCCGTAGCTTACTAAAGTCGTACTAAAACATTTTTTGACAGATTGCTGAGCGCCGTGTTCCACATAAAATCGGTTCGCGGCCATCAAGCACAACCAGAATTCATACATAAGGCGCGCTGTCAACTTTTGAGAAAATGAAAGGATTTTAGTCCGTGCAGCCCCTCTGGGCTGCATGGCGTTAGCGTGGTTAGCTCGTTAGCGTGGTTAGCTAGCTAACACGTTGACGCCGTCCAGCCCCACGCACGGGGCGATGCGCAGTAACTCGTTAACGGAGATTTGCCGTGTCCATCTTGTCGCTTCCTGCAGGTGAAGCGATGGGGGACGAGGAGTTGTGTTCAGTGAAGGAGAGGCGAGGCCGAGTAACATTGCGTAAAGACGAAAGTGGACGAAAGAGAGGCAAACCTGCGGCTCCACAAGTATAATTATAACGTAACATAGACTATATCGATATAAAGGATATTGTCACATCTTATATCTCGTATAAAAATATATCGATATTTTTTAAAAACTCGATATATCGCCCAGCTCTAGCAGTGATGTTTTGGGGCTGTCGCCGAGCAACACGGACTTTCAACTCCCGCCACAGAATTTCTATGGGGTTGAGGTCTGGAGACTGGCTAGGCCACTCCAGGACTTTCAAATGCTTCTTACGGAGCCACTCCTTTGTTGCCCGGGCGGTGTGTTTTGGATCATTGTCATGTTGGAAGACCCAGCCTCGTTTCATCTTCAAAGTTCTCACTGATGGAAGGAGGTTTTGGCTCAAAATCTCACGATACATGGCCCCATTCATTCTGTCCTTAACACGGATCAGTCGTCCTGTCCTCTTGGCAGAAAAACAGCCCCATAGCATGATGTTTCCACCCCCATGCTTCACAGTAGGTATGGTGTTCTTGGGATGCAACTCAGTATTCTTCTTCCTCCAAACACGACGAGTTGAGTTTATACCAAAAAGTTCTACTTTGGTTTCATCTGACCACATGACATTCTCCCAATCCTCTGCTGTATCATCCATGTGCTCTCTGGCAAACTTCAGACGGGCCTGGACCTGCACTGGCTTCAGCAGCGGAACACGTCTGGCACTGCGGGATTTGATTCCCTGCCGTTGTAGTGTGTTACTGATGGTGACCTTTGTTACTTTGGTCCCAGCTCTCTGCAGGTCATTCACCAGGTCCCCCCGTGTGGTTCTGGGATCTTTGCTCACCGTTCTCATGATCATTTTGACCCCACGGGATGAGATCTTGCGTGGAGCCCCAGATCGTGGGAGATTATCAGTGGTCTTGTATGTCTTCCATTTTCTGATGATTGCTCCCACAGTTGATTTTTTCACACCAAGCTGCTTGCCTATTGAAGATTCACTCTTCCCAGTCTGGTGCAGGTCTACAATACTTTTCCTGGTGTCCTTCGAACGCTCTTTGGTCTTGGCCATGGCGGAGTTTGGAGTCTGACTGTTTGAGGCTGTGAACAGGTGTCTTTTATACAGATGATGAGTTCAAACAGGTGCCATTCATACAGGTAACGAGTGGGGGACAGAAAAGCTTCTTACAGAAGACGTTACAGGTCTGTGAGAGCCAGAGATTTTCCTTGTTTGAGGTGACCAAATACTTATTTTCCACCCTGATTTACGAATAAATTCTTTACAAATCCTACCATGTGGCTTCATGGATTTTTTTTTCACATTCTGTCTCTCACAGTTGAAGTGTACCTCTGGTGCAAATTACTGACCTCTGTCATCATTTTAGGTGGGGGAACTTGCACAATCGGTGGCTGACTAAATACTTTTTTGCCCCACTGTACTTTACTTCACTGCTTAGGAACTGAGGGACAAAGGATTTTCTACTCACTGCCAAATACAGGTGACACTTTCGCCTCTGCTGTTACTGCCCTAGAACAATACTTTTCACCCAAGGTAAATGTTGTTGTGGAAAGACATGCTTTCAGACAGCGAACACAAACTTCACATGAGACTGTTATCCAGTATGTGGCCAGCTTGCGTAACCTTGCTTCTAAATGTGAGTTTGATGACAGGACAGAAGAAATGATCCGTGATCAGCTAGTTGAACATGTGTCTAGCCCCAGCATAAGAGAAAGACTCTTGCTGGAACCTGATTTGACACTAGATAAAGCTGTTACACTGGCAACACAAATGGAATCTGCAGTTCAACAAGCTAAATCCATAGCTGCAGACAGTAGTACCCCAGTCCAAGCTGTGCAGTCTCACTCGCACTCCATGCAGAGGAAACATAAGTACAATGCTCACCCTGCAAAGCCATCTCATGCAACAAAAACATCTAAGAACTGTTTTAGATGTGGTTCAAACAGTCATTTAGCCAACTTTCGTCAGTATCCTGCTGCCAAAGCTACTTGTAAACTGTGTCATAAAATTGGACATTTTGCTCGTGTCTGCTGCTCATCCAAGACAAGAGATGTACGGGAAGTCCATTTACCAAAACTCACAGTCCTTTACTTAACAGATCCTTCTCATGCATCAAAAGGATTGCAATGCAGCATAAATGTGAGCACACCTACGTCATCAGCTAAGGATATTGAACTGATTGTGGACACAGGTTCTGCAGTTTCTATCCTGCCTAACCACATCTATGAAGAGCACTTCAGTGGTACGCCACTAAAACCACCTGACCTTCAACTAGTTACATACACAAAGAAAACAATCCCTGTGTTAGGCTGCCTGCAAGTCACAGTGAGCAGAGGAAATGCATCTGCCTCAGCTGTGTTCTTTGTTGTAAGGAAAGGAACTCCTCTTCTTGGAAGAGATCTGATGGAAGCGCTGAATGTCAGCATTGCAGGCAATACTGTTCTACCTCCATGTACTGATCCTACTGCTTCTGTGATGTCTACAAATCCATCACCTGCTTCTTGCATCCCTGCTGCCCCAGATATTGGCTGTGTGCATGCCTTTGTGCATAAAGTGAAAGTTGACCCAACAGTCAAACCTGTGCGTCAGAAGCTGTGACGTCTCCCGTTTGCTGTGAGGGCTTCAGTTTCAGCAGAACTGGATCGTTTACTCAAAGCTGGTGTCATTGAACGGATTGATGCATCACCATGGGTATCCCCAATTGTTGTGACAGGACGGAAAACTGGTGGAATAAGGCTGTGTGCAGACCTCCGTGAACCAAACAAAGCTGTGATCACTGATTGCTACCCCTTACCACATGTGGATGAATTGTTTGCCAGCTTACAGGGTGCAAAAGTGTTTTCTACAATTGATCTTGCAAATGCATACTACCAGCTGCCCCTGCATGAAGATAGCAGAGATTTGACAGCATTCATTACACATGATGGACTCTTCAGATTCTGTAGAGTACCTTATGGACTGGCCTCTGCCCCCTCAGCTTTTCAGAAAATGATGGCTGAAATCCTTAAAGACCTCCCAGGTGTCCAAAACTACCTGGATGACCTTATTGTCTACAGTAAAAGTGCAGCTGAGCATGACCAAAACCTGCAGAAGCTCAAAGATGCTGGACTTGTACTTAACGAAAACAAATGCCATTTTAGGAAGACATCGCTACACTTCCTAGGTCATGTTGTCACTGCTGATGGCATTCTTCCTGATGAGGAGCATATTGATGCTGTTTTGAGAGCCCCTCCCCCATCTGATGCTGTTGCTCTGAGATCCTTCCTGGGCTTGGTGTCATGGTACTCCAAGTTCTTGCCAAACTTTGCAACTGTTGTAGCCCCTATGCGTGCCTGTGCTAACGACAAGAACACCTTCACATGGACTTTATATGCACAAGCGAGCTTTGAAGAAGTAAAAAAACTCCTGGTGAATAGTCCTGCACTGGCACTGTTTGACCCTGCCTTGCGTGTCGTGATCTCTACTGATGCAAGTGACTATGGGCTTGGTGCTGTATTTGCTCAAGTGCAACCTGATGGCACAGAAAAACCTGTGGCGTTTGCTTCCCGCACACTGTCTGCAACAGAACAAAAGTACTCAACTGTTGAAAAAGAAGCTTATGCTTGTGTGTGGGCTGCAGAGAAATGGAGAACATATTTGTGGGGCCGACGTTTTACTCTGCGGACAGACCACCAAGCTCTGACAACACTGATGAGCACCAAAGGGATTAATAGGGCTGGAATGCGCATCGCCCGCTGGTCTGCCCGCCTCCTGTGTTTTGACTATGATGTTATTTACCGCCCAGGTTCTCAGAACTATACAGCTGACTGTCTCTCTCGCCTGCCCCTGCCTGTTTCTTCCCATCCTACATCGGATGCAGATCATGAAATGGTAGCCCAAGTTTCTGCTGCCATGTCCTCTCTTCCAGTTGCGGACTTTGACTCTGCCTGTTCAACTTGCCCTGAACTGGTTGCTTTGCGTTCACAAATACAAAGCGGCTGGCCTGCCTCAATCAAAGCACTTGATGTCACGCTTGCACCTTACTACAAAATCCGTGATGAACTTTCAACCCTAAGTGATTATGTTCTCAGAGGCTCAAGGCTCATTGCACCACTTTCAGTGAGACCTAAACTCATTGCACTGGCACATGAAAGTCATCAAGGGATTGTGCGCACAAAACAAAGACTACGAGACCTCTACTGGTGGCCAAAAATGGACTCACAAGTTCAGTCTGTCATAACCTCATGCCTCCTCTGTCAGTCCAATGACAAAACTGCACATACTAACCCTGCTCCTCTCCAACCCGTCCCACTGCCTGATGGACCGTGGAAAAAACTTGGTCTTGACATTGTTGGGCCTTTTGATACTGCTATACCTGCTTGTAGATATGTCATAACATTGACTGACTACTACTCCAAATGGCCTGAGCTTGCCTTTTCACCTTCTGCTACTACTGATGATGTCATTCAGTTTCTCTCATCTGTCTTTAGTCGTCATGGCAACCCAGAGAACATCGTGACTGACAATGGTACACAGTTCACCTCTGCAATGTTCACCTCATTCCTCCAGAATAGAGGCATCTCCCACAGCAGAACATCTGTCTACTACCCAGCTGCAAACGGAGCAATCGAACGGTTTCATCGTGCCCTCCGCACCTGTATCCAGACAGCAATCCAGCAGTCAAAACCATGGAAGGCGACTGTGCTGGATTGGCTTCAAGTTTACCGTGCAACGCAGCATGCAACTACTTCCCTCTCTCCCTATGAACTCCTGTATGGCAGGAAGATGCGTACTAAACTGGATGTCCTCCCTTTGCCTCCTGCTGTGTCTCCACTGGATGACGTTGCACGTCACTCAGTTCAGAAATATCAGTTGAAAATGCAACGTTACACTGATGGTAGGCGTCACGCACGGAAACCTTCTTTTCTACCAGGAGAGAGTGTGAGGATAAGGAAACCCCAACATGTTCCCAAAGGACATCCCAGATTTACCCCTCCTGTAACAGTAACAAAAGCCAAAGGCTCGAATGCCTTCTTGCTGAGTAATGGAAAGATTTGGAATGCCACTCATCTAGCACGCTGTCGCCCAGTGACTGAAAAGAACACTGACGCTGCTAGGTTGCACCACACCCAGACTGGCTCACCTACTGCCAGAAGACTGCCATGCGTCAAGTACAAGCCTCGTTGGCACAAAGACTATATTGTACCATAATAGGTTGCTTGAAAAGGACATTAGAGAAATGTCATTACTTGTTCTATTTTGGGTTTAAGAAGAACTGATTTCCTGTCACCAATGCACTAGAGAAAAATATTGTAATGGAAAAACTGGAATAATTTCTTTTCATTTTACAATGTCAGGCTTATTTAGCTTTTCTAGCTGTAGTATTCTGATGTTATAACTATTGCGACATTTAAGTTCACCAGTGTATGTTTGGTTTGCTAAACAGTGAATTACTTTATTTCTGTACTATGCTATTTGGTGAACTCGTTTTATAAAGAGAGAGGAGATGTTGTGTTCCGTAATGTTTATATCATATTGCACCACTAGAGGGTGGTGTCGCAAAATAAGAGGTAAAGCGGAGCCGGAAAAGGTTTAGAGAATAGAAAGAGAGATAGAATACAATTAGATGGCTAGCTGATAACTGATGTGTGTCACTGCTACCTCTTCGATGTTAGTCTGTGCTGAATTCATTAAAGAGCACTGTTCTTCATGAGGATTGGTTTATTACCGCCCACCATTACAAAGAGCAATAAGATTCATTAAATACAAACTTGCCCCGGCTTTTTCCAAGAAAGAGAACTCGAGTTTTATGACCGTATTGCTTTAAAACAACAGCGACCAGTAAAAGAGTGCAGGGTGTCAGGTAAGGACACTGTAACATCCTTCCTCTGACTTTGTCCTCTTATTTAAAATGAATGTAAGTTAAGGAGTCATTGCTTTGACAGTGCAGGCAGTGTGAATGGAACAGAGCGATCTATAAACAGCTGCAGTGGAAAAACAATACTGTCCAATGAGATTGCCTTGAAGGGAAGAACTTTATAAGTTTGGTGGTTTGATTTTATTGTTTGGTATTGGAACTTTGTGATTAGTCCTTATGATTGTACTTAAAATTAAACCTGAGGCCTGCATGAACAAAGTGAGTTCAGCATACCCAAGGTATCTTTCTATTATCTGGACTCACTTATCCTATTATCAGCAATCAGGATAAGCAGTCACATGTAGCTGGTTATCAACTTGATAAGTTAATCCAGGGTTTCTACTGCATGTTCACAGGAAAGCAGTGTTGCTGGCATCAACTGACCAGTCACAGATATGATATAGATAAATGTACTGGCAGTAGAGTGGCTGACTTTAGAAAGGAATTTAAAACTAAAACAAAACCATAAGAAAAATATGACAATATTAAACACATAATACAGACTTAAAGTAACACAGGGGCTGCAGACAAATCAGTGATGTGTGTGAGAGGAAAAGTGTTGCGCATTTAGCACTGAAAGTGAATGAGTGCACACACAAAACAGTATTTTGTGTTTGTTCCTTCATACTTATTATAAACTTTGAATTTGTTGAACTTTTGTAAATCATCATGACAGCGAACAAAAAATATTTTGGTATTAAATCAAATCAGTATTATTAAAGACACCTGTGGTTAAAACAGAAGGTTGTTATTTTTACTTCATGATGGAAATGAAAAGTGGAACCAACTAAGTGGACCCAGTGTGCTCTGAGGTGTTGCACCTGTGGTTTTCAGATTAGTACACTGTGAAATCACACAAAAGGTTACCTCTATAATCTTTTTGCACAACCACTGTAATGTTTATGGGCATGGTTGTTTATTTTTTTCTGGTTTCCACCATTGAATCACAAGAGTAAACCGCAGGGACTGTTTTTTCCTTTTTCCCAGTTTTACAATGTACCAGTTTTGTGATTGTGTATATCTATTATTATTACTGGGGCCCTGAATACTTGACATATGTGTTGTAAGGAGCTAATTTTGTTGATCTTGTGCTTAAATACTAAATGCTAGCAATAACTGGCTTAAGATTTAGAAATGTGGCACAGTTTTTTTTCCTCAATTTTACAATTCTTGCTTGATATTCTAAGCTTCTAAACTTTCCCTTAATGATATATTGAATATTCACAGGTAAGAACAGTCGTAGTAAACTGAAAATAACACTCTGTGACAGATTTACGCTGCCAAGGGAGCTGACTGGGATTTCTGATGGATTGACTCTGAGACCATAGAACACAGGGGGTCTGATAATGTTGCACAACTATAAGTGCCTATTTGGGCTACACAATTTGAACCTGAGTGATAGCCAATGCTGAGATGTGAAACAAACATTGGAGATTTGAGCAGAGAGAAATGTTTTCACATCTGCACATTTATTATTTGGTTTATAAATCGTTGTAATAAAATAAAAATAGAACATAAATATCTATATCACAGCTCTGGAACCTTATGGATTATAACCAAGGATTCCTTTACATTATTGCTCATGTGGTGGTAAGAGAAGTAGTTTTTATACTCAGTTACTTTGACACAAGACATCTGCTGTGATCGAATCGAAACCTTGTGAATCAGAATTGAATCGATTATAGAAATCAGTGACGATACCCGAGCCTAGTGAGTAGCCTAGGCCTGACGAAGCATGGATGTAGCTGTGGGCAATGAAAAGATGAAAAGAACAATTGATAACTTTTTCATTAAATTAAGGCTTGATCCATTTGAAATGCATAGCCAGTGCTCTGACACGGAGCCATCAACCTCTCAGGTTATGTCTAATACTGGTCTGGAGACGGCATCAGATAATGAACTGTCTCATGATCTAATCTCTAATGATCGATTCCCAGCCAGACTCTGAGCCAGAGCCCACTGAAAGTAAAGGGGGAAAGTGTATACATTTAGAAGAAAGTAGCCAGTTTCCCTGGCTAAGATACCGTAAAGCTGACAACATGATGCACTGCATTTACTGTCGTGAGTGTGGAAAGACCATGGCCAATAATTCTGCAATTGTGACTGGTGCTAATATGGTTCGAATTGAAACGCTGAAAAGGCACAGTGTATCCAGGAAACACATTATACGCTGCGATAAATGCACTGCCCAAGTGTACCCTCTCCCCACTGCCGTTCAGCGGCAGGCAGCAGCAAACAGGTCATCAGAGGAGGCCAAGATGATGATTAAGTTTAACATTGCCTACGAAATTGCCAAAGAGTGCTAAAGTGCCAAAGCACTTTAAGCACAAGCACTTTTTCAGTAACTTATCTTTCTTGTAGAACTGTGATCCAAATAAAGAAGTTTGTGTTGACAAGATTGTTAGTTAATCATTTACAAATCAATATTGTATGTATGGGCATGTAAAACTGTAGGGCTCAGCGGTGCGGTTGAAAAATTTGGGTGCACCCAACTTTTGTGCTGCTGCACCTAAGAAAAAAAGTTAGGCGCACCAGTGCAACCATATGATACAAAGTCCTGATATGATACAAAATGTTTTCTTCAGAAATTAATATAGAAATAAATATATTAAATGCATTTACTTTTTTATTACAATAAATTTCCGATACCATTTGATCATGAAAGGTTCATTCTTAAATGGAAAAAAAACTTCAGTTCAGTTATAGATTTTTCCACAGTTTGCAAAGAAATTGTGTTGTCTTTAAAAAGGAAGACTAAAGCAAGAATATTATGTCAAACCACAGTATCCATTTATTTTTCTCTGAAAATGATAAATGACTGCCTTGCACTATAAAGTGATGTGAGTGGAACTTTTTTTCTGATTTGAATAGTCATATTTTATCTGAAGTGTAACCTATAGCATTGCTTTGCTGCCTTGAAAAAATAAACCACTGTTTTACATCACTGAGGCATAATGGTTTCCAAATGCTACATTTCAAGCAGTGGTGTCACGGCATCTTCTGCAGGATGTAATAATTTTGAGAAGCTGTGCTTCAGTGGAGGTGAAAGAACTAATGTAAAGATTTATATATAATTGGCCTGTATCTTTTTTTGTATCATAATTGTTATCCAACTGTGATATTATCCAATGCCTGAAAAAAAATCTTTAGTTTTTTCTAGACAGTCTGCTTAACTGCAGCAATTGTCAGTCATATGACTATTTCCTTGTGTATTTATTCTGCCAAGGCTATGATTCTGTTCATTTTTGGACTATACAAAATGTAAAAAAATGTATAAAATGTATATTTTCACTATTTTGTGTTAAGCACTTTGGCTTTAAATGTGCCATAGAATTCAAATGTGTGTGTACTTAATTTTTTACTTACTCACTAGGTGTAAATTCTGTTGATGAAAAACTAGTTTGTGGTTATTATTTTTTTATTCAGAAATTTTAAAAAAATGTTGATTATTTGAAATTTGCTAATGAAGTTTACTTGGATCACACATGACATGATTTGCTGCACCATACTTTACACTGGGTTTTTTTGTTTGTTTTTTTGATTAAGCAAACAAATAATGCAACTCTCTGTCTTATCAAGTTGAGTAGAGAAATGCCTGCATTAGTGATTTGAATTTAATTAAAATTAGTGTGTCCTTGCAATTGTTCTAAAAAAACTTTTTGTAAGTTTTGAGTTTCAGAAAGCAGAAACTAGCCAGTAATGCCTAACAGGAAAAAATGTGTTAATAATGCCAGAAATTAAGATCATAGCCATCCTTTTTCCTGTTCTGACTAATGACAAGCAGACATTCAGCACATGAGAGCCATGTAAAATACACCACTCACTCCAATAAACACATAGACTGGTATTTCATAACTTTATACAGGTGTTCTTGATATAGCACTTACTCACTACAGGATCTAAGCATGTTATTGTATCCTAAATCATAACTGAAAATGCAGAGGCAGTAGTGACTTGGGATATGGTAAAAATGGTAAATGGCCTGCATTTGTGTAGCGCCTTACTTAGTGTCTAAGGACCCCAACACGCTTTACACTACATTCAGTCATCCCCCCATTCACACAATAAGATCCTCTTACATCTCACAGTGAAGGGCATCCTCTACCTGTTTAGGGTACGATTTTTTTCCCTCTGCTTTTAAAATTGCTTCCATCATCTCTTCCGGTATGGTGCTTCTATGTTGTGCTCTATATGTACTCCCTGAGCCATCTCTTTTACTTCTACAGAGGAGATTACATTAGCTACTGTCTACTACCTCTAAAAAGTTTTTTTAGTTCTTAATCTTCTATCCCTCCTTACAACTCGTACTTATTTGTACCAAATTTCCCAGAGGAACCCACCCGAGGGATTAATAAAGTTTTATCTTATCTTATCTTATTTGTTTCCCGACTTCCATGGCAAAAACCCCATAAAATACACAAAGGGGGAAAATTGATTCATTTTAAAATTGTGTCTGCATTACAGAAATCAGATTATTTGGGATTGGTAATATATATGTTTATTTGACATGTTTGTTTGTTTTTTATTTGTAATGTAAATCGTTTTGTTGAGATTAAACTGTGAGCAGCTGAGGGTTTTTGGTTTAACTATGTAACTTCAGGATTACAGACGAATGTCTCCAGCAAGTGGTAAAACTCTGCTATTACACTATGGACTGTAATGAGTCTCTTTGCCTTGTAAACCAACCTTTTGCATAAGGTTAAGCAGCCTATTGGCCAATTGTTGCATCCAACTCATTTTTGATTGGTTACTTGAAAACCCCAACAACCAACAAGGTTTTGTGAGCTTTTTAGCTTTCGTCTAGGTCTGTGATGATTTGACTCTGACAATCAACAGGTTAGTGTTTGACTTTGTGTGCTGTAGTTAGGATTAATTATATGCATGCTCACATTAACTAGGGTGTTATAAGGGCCGGGTTTTGTCTAGAATCGAATTGATTCCGATTCACAAGGTCCCCATTCGATTAGATTTGAATCAGGGAAATTTTGCATCAGACAGTGAGAAATATTATAATTCTGATGACTTCTCAGTACATATCTATATTTTTTAATATATAAAAAGAAAGCTGACACTTGTGAGACTTTATCTGAGGTGTGAGCATCACAGCAGATGCCTTTGTGTTAAAGTAACTGAGGATAAAACACAGAAAAACATGAAGGAGACTTTCCTGTCCTGGCTTTTTATAGCAGATAACCTTAAAAAAATTCTGCAGTAGATCAAAAACTAAATAAAACCATGACTCAACATATGAACATTTCTTCTGATCCTGCTGAAGTGAAGCAGAGCAAAGTTACAGAGGTTTTATTAGAGACACAGCCAAGAATTTTGCAATTCGCCATCATTTTAAAAAGTTAAAATTTCTTCAGTATTGAAAAGCAGAAATGAGACAATCTTGTTGGAAGTCAGTTAAATTAAAAACAAACAAACAAAAAAAAAAATGGGCCGACAGTGCTGTAAACAACGGTAGACTGGTGGGTAATAAGCAAGCAAATAATGAAAATTTTTAGATGGGAAACTGTTCTTGAGAGAGAGAGAGAGAGAGAGAGCTCTGCAGGAAGTGTTTTTTTTTCCGTGGTGGAAGCAAAACAGCAAAAGTAAGAGGGAATTGATGACGATGTTCATGTGAAATGAAATGTGAAGCGTAGTTTTGATCTTCTTTTGCTTCTGGTTCAGTGAATTTTGGTTGGAGAGAGACAAAACCTACAGCTTCAGAATGTAGCTGAATCCATTTACCTGCTCTCATTTACTGTTCTAGCTGTTTGGTGGTTAAATATAAAAATAGTTTTGTGAGGTTTGACCTGAGATTCAGGCAAAACAAATTCATAATTAAAAAGTGATTTAGGATTTTAATAAATCGATATTGTTTCATTGAAGCTAAAATCGATTTTAATTGGAAAATGGATTATCAAAACCTACCCCTAGGTGTAATATCTTCAGATACATTATTTGTCTTCTTTGCTCTAATTAACCAACTATCTACCTCAGGTTTGATTCACGCATCTTAGCTAATTAGCATTGTGTCAGCCAGGTTAAGGTTGAACCATAGTTTTTGAGTTTTACACATGTCAAATCAAGCTGAAGCACTTAACCAGGACCAGCAGCCCGAGGCCGCCATGAGGTATGTGCAGTTTTGCTTTGGAGATTCACAGACATCTCCTGGATAGACAACATCTCAGCGGTCATCAAGAAGGCCCAACAGTGGCTGCACTTATTGAGGGCCCTCAGGAAGTACAAACTGAACTCCAACCTGCTGCTGACCTTCTACCACTAGTCCATTGAGAGTCTGCTAATTTTGCAGAAAGGAGGTGAATAAGCAGAATTTCTGCAGAAACGAGATGAAAATTCTGCTGAAAAGAGTTCAATCAGCACAATTTCTGCTGAAAAGAGTTTAATCAGCAGAATTTCTACTGAAAAGAGTTGAATGAGCAGAAAAAGCTGGTATTTGTGCTGAAAACTGGTGAAAAAACTGAAAAATGTGCTGAAAACGGGTGAAAAAGCTTAAATTTGTGGTGAAAAGAGTTAAAAAAAAAGTTTAACTGTTGACTGAAAGAAATGTTGCCATAAGCAGGATTTGAACCCGGGCCTCCCAGTCTGAGAACGGACGCTCATCTCACTGAGCTAAAACACAGGTCAAGCCGGCAAGGAAAATCAGTGAGGCCACTGATAATATGCAAAAAAGGGCAAAAAATATTGAAAAGAAAAATCAATATCTCAAAAAGTATAGAAGTTATGAGCACCAAAAGATATAGCACCCATTAGCAGAAAGAGCAGAATTTTTTAAGATTTGAACGGTGAAAATAGCACAAAAGCTGTGGGAGGAGTAGCGGTCCAAAAAACGTACGGAAGCAACTAGAATACAGTTTTTCTCAAATGCTAAAACACATGTCACAAACGTTACCACCATGTTCCCCAATGTCCAAACACAACACCCTTTTCCAAAGCTACATAAACACAACCACACCTTCCCACTGCAAAACTCAAACTCCCACACCAAGAGAGCAGCTCGAAGCTGTCAAAACTGTAAACACTATACACAGCATTACACACTACAGCAAAACAATTGAAAACACAATGCTCAATTTGTGAGAAGGTTCTTTGTTTCATAACTGCCAATGCATATTTTAGAAACTATACAGTAACGGATCGTCGTAGATCTCTGCAGAGGATTAGGCATTTAGATTTGTGAGTTTCATATGAGTAGTATAAATCTATAGAAAATCCTGCATGTACGTACACTACTGTAACACAACTCAATGCAAAAACAGAATCTACTGCACACAACAGTAATCTTGAAAACATGAACAGGGTGTGAAGTTTTTTTATTTACGTTATTCACACCACACACACACACCACAATCACTGTGCGGCATCATGTCGCTGAGCTGTTGCTCGCATCTCGTCAGTAATGATGGTGCGAGGTTGTCTTGCTCTCCCTACTGGACCTTCTCCTCTCCCATGTTGGCCTTCTCCTCTTCCTCATTGGTCGCTCCTCTTCCTCCTCTCATTTGAACTCCTCTTCCTCATTGGCCTGCTCCTCTTCTTCCAGGGCCAGCTCTTCTCCCTCCTCTGCATCAAATTCCTCTTCCCCTGACTCTGCCTTCATCCATTGTGTTTGTTTGGAACCTTCAGCATACTGTGCACTCTGAACTTGCTTTTACATGTGGGTACAGCATTAGCAACAAGTGTCTTCAATTTTGAGTCATTGTGTGTAGTGAATGACGCCAGGTGTGTTCCCTGTGTTCAAAGATTGGTGACTGTGGCAAGCATTTTGCATCACATGGGCTTTCATTTGAGAATATGAGCAGAGTTGTTTTGCAACATGTGTTTTAGCAAGGAAAAATGTGTTTAGATTTATGAGTACAGAGGGTTGTGTTTTGTGAATTGTGTCTTCATGTGACATGTGTTTATGGTACTGGAATATGGTGGCTACATTTAGTAAATGTGTTTAGACTACTGGTCATTTGGGTTACAGGATTGGCTTTTGTGTTTTAACATTTGGGAAAAACTGTAATAAAGAATAAAGAGAAACAGGAACTCAATAGTGTGGATGCTTAAGCATCCACACAATTAGATACCAAACACACACTCCTCTCCATAGAGCAGGAGCAAATAATCACCACACACAGGTCACTAGCTGCAATCAACAACATGGCTCTCTGGCTCTAGAGCTTACCTTTCTCTGGCGTTAAGTACTTCTAATTTCTGATGGGAATCAGCTGTACAAAAAAGGAGGCATTTAAGACAAGAGAGATAGCAGGACACACCCAGACAAGGGCAATTTCAGGAGGAGGCCCTGCAAGGGCCATAGCAAACCCTTCCATAAATACAAACTGGCGGGTTGTCACGGAAAGTCCTACACAATGCAATAAGCAAAGCTACTAACTATACCTGCGATCGTTACACCAAATTTTAATATACCACCTACCAAACCCTATAGTAATTATTAGGCATAGCCTGTGGAATCTGCCAACACCTTCTGAATGGGTCCAAAACACTGGACGAGGTTTGCCTAATTCTCTTGAAATAGTGTCCCATGAGGGGGGTCGTCCGAGATCATGAATGAAAGGAACTGAAACAGCGTTGAGATTTGGTGTTTGTATGTTGTTTTTGGGTTGCTTGTTTGGTTTCTACAGAAAAATATGAATTGCCTTCACTGGCATGTAAAGAAACATTTTAAATAACTTTCATAAACTTCTGCTGTGATGCGTACACCTCTGATGGAGTCTCACAGGTGTCTGTACTGACAAATGATCAGAATTATATATTCTGACTGTCTGAGGCAAAGTTGAATCGAATTGTGGATTGAATCAGGACCTTGTGAATCAGAATCAAATCGATTCTAGAAATCAGTGACAAAACCCAGTCATAGTCAAATTGTGAATTTAACACAATGCATACTTGTAATTTTTTAAAAATCCCAGCAGCAGACGTAGACAGAGTCCAGCTTCCAATAAAGCCTCACACAGGGTAGAAACAACAGAGATCACTGGTCCCAGATCAGTCTCTAAATCACCGGCCGTGCATCTGCAGCCTCGCCGTCACTCCCAGTATTTGGGGATTGTTGTGCAAGTTTCCATTTAATAAAGCCTGCAGACAAACAGTGAGCATAGTTAACATCCTTTAATATAAAAGAGCAAAACCAACCAACCAGCAAACGTCCGGCAGAGTCTCCCCCTGAACCCAGAACAGCCCTAGGTTTAAATACCTTCTACTAAACAAAGGGCAATACACAGCTGTTTTAACACCTTTGGTCACACTCTTACTCTGTCTTAATTAGTGAAGCCAAGGTTCAATTGCCAGGGAATACAGCATCCCTGACAAAGAACAGCCCTCCGTCACCCCCCTTAGAACATTGAATGGACTCCATTTACTTTCATTACACTCGTAATGTCACAGTACATAACCTGAATCACTGCTACAAAACCTGGGCTGAAGCCAAAAGCAGTTAAAGTTTGCCACAAATATTGGTATTCAACCCGATCAAAAGCTTTTTCTGGGTCTATAAAATTGAGACCGATATCTATGCCCAAACAACTAGAGAGGTCTAAAACAACTCTAATTAAAGTGATATTGTCACTTATCAGCCTGCCGGGCATGCAATATGTTAGGTCTCCATGAATGACAGAAGCCATCATGTCTCAAAGACTGGTGGCCAGGACTTTGGAAAAAATCTTATAGTCTCTACAGAGCAACGAGACTGGTCTCCAGTTCTTCAGATTGCGTACATCTCCCTTCTTTGGTAGCAGAGTGATAACCACCCTTCTACAGCTCAGAGGCAGCAAGCCTCTCTGCAGACTATCTGTGACAACCTCCAGAAAATCCTCACCCATCACAGACCAAGAGGCTTTGTAAAATTCAACAGGAAGACCATCCATGCCAGGAGTTTTACCACTCTGAAAACTCATCAGAGCAGTGTAAAATTCATGCAAAGTTGGCTGAGCCTCTCATTTTTGATTGGCTTCAGCCGCCACCTGAGGGAGTCCTTTGAAGAAACGATTGCACAAACGGGGATTTTCTGAGAAATCACTCTTAAAAAGGTCCTTATAATAGCTGATAGTAAACTTCCTGATCCCAGAAGGAAAGAAGTGAGATGGGGCATCCATCTCTGTGACCTGAACAAAGCCCCTTTGGCTGTTGTGACCAACAGGTCGTCTAGAAAAGCCTTTTTAGATTTGAGAGAATCTAAAAGCCCTCGGTTTCCCGTAGACGCTGCTAAACCCTGCAGTTCTGCCACCTGAGTCTCTAGGTCTCTCATAGATCTGGTTTTGTCTCTTGTAAGATTACAAGTGAATTATTGACACAATTGTTTGACCCGACCCTTGCCAAAATCCCACCACTGTTGAAAACAAACAAAATCAGATTAATCTGATAGATTTTTTGTGACTGAGCCAAAAATACTCAAAGGCTGTACTAAAAGCTATGTCATGTAACAGGGCTGTATTGAAATGCCAGTAGGCACTCCGTACACAAACAATTTTAATGAAAACAGAACAATAAACCAGACAACCAGAGGCTCCTGAACTCTCTGCCCCCCTCTCACGGACAATAACCATATCCAACTTCTTAATAGCAATGAACTGGTCTGCATTGGTGCATCATATCTTTATTCTCTTCCCCCTCCTGCCCCCCCCCCCCTCTTTCTTAAATAGATAACTATCATATCTGATATCATATCTCACAGTACAATAATATTGAATGGGTTGCATTGTTGTATTTTGTCATGTTTCTCAGGTCTTTGTCTGAATTTCTACGAACATTATTGCTAAGGATTGTCTTATTGCATTGGAGTCACACTGGGTTAAATATGTACACTTGGGTTTTAAGGGGTATTTATTATTTTCTTCTTTTTTTTGGGTTGTATGGAAGCCCCAAACGCAATTTCATTGTTCTTGACAATGACAATAAATAAATAAATACTAAATACTGTCAAAAAATGACAATGATCAGAGAAACCAAGTCTTCAAAAATACTCAAATGGTACTTAAATGAGTATATACGATTCAGTCGTTCCAAAGATAAACGATTGTCCTTAGGATGGCTCCACGTGTACTGTCTCTGACATCAATTGAAAGCCCTCCACACATCTGACAGGTCCACAGCTGCAGTCAGCTGCCTGAGCCTGCAGAGGATGCAGGATGAGGTTCTGTGTGGTTCAGTACAATTGAAATCCCCGCATAAAAACAAATACTCATCATCACAAGAATCCTTAACAGTATGACATAGGACATTTAAAAAACCCATTCTGTCCACTCCTTTAGTTGGACCATATACATTAATAAAAACAAAATTCACATTTTCATATTTGACTTTAATTTTCAGCAAACACCCCTTGATTATTTCCTCTGCTTTGCAAGAAACAGGCAAAAAATTCTTAGAGAACACAATCCCCACTCCTCCAGTACAGCTGGACGTATAACTAAAAAATATGCTGCCTGCTGCCTCAGTGGGGCTACCCATGGCCTCAGCAGGCTTCGCATGGGCAATCGCCATTTCTCCACCAGGAGCCCTAACCGGGCACCTGCTCTCCAACTGCATCATCCGCTGGCTGCGTGTTTCTTAGCCTTTCTGGACAGGATCGAATTAAATTCCCTTCTCCAGCACAACCAATACATTTCATGCTCTCAGATGGAGCAAACACCATGTAATTGAAACCCTCTATTTTGAAACTGTAAGACTGGTTTAGCTCACTAGTGGTGTCCCTGAGGATCATAAAAACCTGCCTTCTGTGACGCACAACCCCAAAGAGACCATCTTTATGGGCAAGACTAGTTGGTTATACCCTGACAGCTCCTTGGCTAGAGTTTCATAAAGGAGGTGCATTTGAGATGCTAACCTTTTTAGCAGGGCTAACCAACGGGAGAACGGGTGTCAAAGTGTCGTGAATAATGGCACCTCTTTCCACCAAATCATTAACTTTAGATACCTTATCAAGAAAGATAACAATCACACCATTCATACGAGAGGCAGATTTCACGCTGTCATAACCCACTGCCTCTCCTATAGCTAAAACAGCTTCCTGCACCGAACGGTTAACAGTCAGTATGAGTTTGACAGGATGACGCTGTGCCAGCCTCTCAAACTATGCACCACCAAATGGGCAATAGAAGACCAATCAGTGCCCATGCAATCCCCAAAATCCACTGGCATGATGTCGGGGTAGCATTGGTGCGAGCAACTTTTTTTTTTGCCGATGCCCGTGATGTCCCCCCCCCCCCCCACCACGATGATGCCCTTGCCAACCAACGATGTCACCCGTATCAAAAATCGCTACAGCACATGGGGAAATGTGAACTCATGTAAGTTTTTATAAATATCTTCAGTTTTGACAAAGAATTTTGGTTTCATTTATTTATTTGGGTAATTTTGCTTCCATGTTGGTTATTTGTATGTTGTTGTTTTCGTGACTTTCAGATCCTGTCCATCAGTTCACAACAATGACTCTGACTGCAGGGAAGAGGTAAAGCATCTAGCCTTGTGGTGCGCTGACAATAACCCGCTCCTGAATACCAGCAAAACCAAGGAACTCATTGTTGACTTCAGGCGAGAGGAAAGAGACACCCATGTCCCCATCTACATAAATGGCACAGATGTTGAACGGGTTTCCAGATTCAAGTTCTTGGGGACCCACATCGCTGAGATTCTGTCCTGGTCAACTAACATCTTTTTTTTAATTAACTTTTTTTTAAATTTCATTGACTTGCACAGAAAAAGGAACAGTTCAGGACACATTTCACTGTGTATTGTACTCGTATGACTATACATGTGACAAATAAAGAATCTTGAATCTTCCATCTCCAGCCTGGTCAAGAAGGCCCTTCAGCGCCTCTTTTTCCTGAGAACACTGAAGAAGAAACACCTGTCTGCTGACATACTGGGTAACTTCTACCGCTGTGCGATAGAGAGCACCCTGACCAACTGTGTTACAGTCTGGTATGGAATTACTTGGATGAGGTATTGATCAGCTCCTGGTGAGGAAAGAGAAAGTAGGCCTTGGATTCAGTGTGGTTTTGTTTTGACTGGAAAACACGTGCTTGTTCGTTCTTGAACAGGATGCAACTGTTAATTTTGTGTGCTGTTTCTGTGTAAACACTGACAAATAATTGCAAGTTATTTTCAGCTCTTTCATGGCTACTGCGTTTAAATTAAGACTTAGACTCACTTAAATGGGGAATTTAAATGAGGACAGATACTTCATTAGGTACACCTTTCTAGTTTTGGATTGGACCCCTTTTTGCCTTCAGAAATGCCTTAATTATTTGTAGCATAGACTCAACAAGTTTCTGGAAAAATTCCTCTGAGATTTTGGTTCATATTGGTATGACATCATCACACAGTTGCTACAGATTTGCTAGCTGCACATCCTTGATTTCAATATCCTGTTCCACCACATGCCGGAGGTTCTCTGTCAGTGACTGTGGAGGCTCTTTAAGTACAGTAAACTCACTGTTATGTTCAAGAATACAATTTGGGATGATTTGAGATTTGTGACATGGTGATTCTCCCTACTGGAAGCTGCCATCGGATTATGGGTAAACTGTGGTTATAAATGGATGGGCATGATCAGCTATGCCAATGTCAGGGATGCTGTGGTGTTTAAATGATGCTTGGTTGTTACTAAGAAGCCCAAAGTGTGCCGTGAAAATATATAATTACACTGCCAACAACAGCCCAAAGCGTTGTTAAAAGGCAGGATGGATTCAGATTCTGACCCTGTCATATGAATGTTGCAGCAGAAATCAAGATTCACCAGAACAGGCAGTATTTTTACATTCTTCAGTTGTCCAATTCTGGCAAGTCTGTCTAAACTGTAGCTCCAATTTCCTGTTATTAGCTGACAGGAATGATAACCAGTGTGGTCTTCTGCTGCTGTAGCCCAGCTGCTTCAAGGTGCTCTTTTGCATACCAAATATGGTCTGGTGGGAAAATACAAGCAGGTCAGCAGCCTGTCATTTCTAATATGCCTAAATCTTATTTTTTAATTTCGGATATTCTAATTCTAATTTCACCTATCCATCTGGTTAATACTTAACAGCCTTTGGACAGATTGACGTTAAATTTTGTCCACCAGTCTGTAGAACTGTATGTTTTCATCTTGACAGCAGTGAACAGGAATGAATTCTTCATCAGACATACGTGTATGGCAGGGACCTTTCTGCTTTTTGTGATTGAAATGCTGGTGTTATATATAAATCAAAAGAGCACCAAACTAAAACTTGTTTATATTAACAATTCCATTCATTTTAAATTGTCATTCACAATCAGAATGTTGTGTTTGTGGTTTTTGCAGCCACTGCAGGTATGACCAGCTATTAAATCCAAAGGCCAGTAGACAAAAAGCTCAAGACAGAGTGTATCTCACAGGCACCTTTAATGAAGATAGACCAGAAGCAAAACGACATCAGTGGGACTGGTTAAATAGCTTTGAAATAAACACTTTTCTGTTTGAGAGAAACAGGCAGTGATTAAAGATGAGAAGGTAGGTGTGGAAGTGATGCTGGTGCACCTGCAGCAAGAAAAGGAAGTTTTCTTTTCAGGTGGAAGACAAAAGACTCAGAGATGTGAGAACTACGTAAGATGCGGTGGAGACAAAAAGCATGTCGGTGCATGGTAAATGGCCTGTATTTATATAGCGCTTTACTAGTCCCTAAGGACCCCAAAGCGCTTTACATATCCAGTCATCCACCCATTCACACACACAATCACACACTGATGATGGCAAGCTACATTGTAGCCACAGCCACCCTGGGGCGCACTGACAGAGGCGAGGCTGCCGAACACTGGCGCCACCGGGCCCTCTGACCACCACCAGTAGGCAACGGGTGAAGTGTCTTGCCCAAGGACACAACGACCGAGACTGTCCAAGCCGGGGCTCGAACCGGCAACCTTCCGATTACAAGGCGAACTCCCAACTCTTGAGCCACGATCGCATGCGTGTGTTCCATCAGGAATGATACCACCGAAGAGTAAGCATCTAGTTTTCATTCTTTCAAGAGATCCACCTGCCACAGTACAAGACGTGTAATTGGTCCAAGCACAGCGAGGAGCAAAAACCCAAGCGGGGTGTGACGCTAACAAAATACCTATTCTCCTAACTGTCATCTTTATTGCCACAAGAATTTGGAGACTCCAGCTCACAATTAAAGCAAAACATATAATTTGAAGTCACGTGAAGATGTCAGAGCACAATAAAGCTTGTCGTCTTTTATCCACACCTGGAAAATTATTGTGTTTATCAGTCCTTTTCTTTCAAACAGTGGCAGTAAAGCTGAGTGAATTCTATTCTGTTGCTTTAAATTTACTCCTCGAAGATAACTATTTAAGCCTAAATGCTGTCAGTAGCGAAGGGACTTAAATTTCCATAAATCTGAAATAGCAGGATAACTTATGGACCTGGGTTTTAGTAGAGTATATCTAAGAATGTGAGGTTGTTTTCTCAGTCATAGCTAATGGGCAAACATTTGATGCTGCTCTCACAGCAAAGCAATATGATTTACAGACGGATTTTGGCGGGATCTACTGTAATGGAGAACCCACGCCTGTGACGTCTAAAACAACCTGTTATGACATTTACTAAAAGCTAATACTATAAAAAATAATTCAGCAACTTGTAGTTTTTGTTTGAATTTCAGGACAGTTCTAATAGTCTAAGGTCGCTATGTCTATTAACGACACCATAAAACGCACAACATACGATCAAAATAAGCAGTGAAGAACCTGACAGTATATCAGGCAAAACAACTTGTTGGTTTTTTATATGATATATTAATATGCATATGATACAAAATATTCTCTTCAGACATTAATATATAACAAATATATTAAATGCATTTACTTTTTTATTACAATAAATTTCCGATACCATTTGATCATGAAAGGTTCATTCTTAAATGAAAAAAAAACTTAAAATAAGGTTCAGTTATAGATTTTTCCACAGTTTGCAAAGAAATTGTGTTGTCTTTAAAAAGGAAGACTAAAGCAAGAATATTATGTCAAACCACAGTATCCATTTATTTTTCTCTGAAAATGATAAATGACTGCCTTGCACTATAAAGTGATGTGAGTGGAACTTTTTTCTGATTTGAATAGTCATATTTTATCTGAAGTGTAACCTATAGCATTGCTTTGCTGCCTTGAAAATATAAACCACTGTTTTACATCACTGAGGCATAATGGTTTCCAAATGCTACATTTCCAGCAGTGGTGTCACGGCATCTTCTGCAGGATGTAATAATTTTGAGAAGCTGATCTTCAGTGGAGGTGAAAGAACTAATGTAAAGATTTATATGCAAGTGGCCTGTATCGTTTTTTTGTATCATAATTGTTATCCAACTGTGATATTATCCAATGCCTGAAAAATGGCAGTCATCTGTGGTTCTTTCTAGATAGTGTTTAAATAGTGTAAACACATACACTGGTAATTTTATAACTTTATACAGGTGTTCTTGATATAGCACTTACTCACTACAGGATCTAAGCATGTTATTGTATCCTAAATCATAACTGAAAATGCAGAGGCAGTAAGGACTTGGGATACATTAAGATCGCCTTACATCTCACAGTGAAAGGCATCCTCCGCATGTTTAGGGGTAGGATTTTCTTCCTTCTGCTTTTGAAATTGCTTCCATTGTCTCTTTCAGTATGCTTTTTTAATTTCACAAAGGAGATCAAATTAGCTATGGCCTTCTACTTCTAAAAGGATTTTTAGCTCCGAAACGTCTATCCCTCCTTACAACTCGTACTTTTTGGTTTCCCGACTGTTATGGGGGGGGAAAGCAAAATATATAAATGGACCTGCACAGAGACAACGAGGGGGAGGTGTGTGTGTGATTGATTTTAAAACTGTGTCTGCATTTTAGAAATCAGATTGTTTGGTATATGTATTATATATGCTGATTTAGCATGTTGATGTTTCTTTGTAATGTAAGTCGTTTTGTTGAGATTAAACTGTGTGCAGCTGAGGTATTTTTGGAATAACTATATAACTTTAAGATTACAGTCAAATATCTCCAGCAAGTGGTAAAACTCTGCTATTACACTATGGACTGTAATGACTCTCTTTGCTTTGTAAACCAACCTTGTGTACGAAGTTAAGAGGCCTATTGGCCCATCGTTGCACCCAGCTCATTTTTGATTGGTTACCTGAAAACTCCAACAACCAGCAAGGTTTTGTGAGCTGCTTCGCTTTCGTCTAGGTCTGTGATGGTTTGAGTCTGACAATCAACAGGTTAGTGTTTGACTTCGTGTGCTGTAGTTACATGCATGCTCGCATTAAGTAGGGTGTAATATCTTCAGATACATTATTCGTCTTCTTTGCTCTAGTTAACCAATTATCTACATCAGGTTTGATTTTCAGCGTCTTAGCCAATTAGCATTGTGTTAGCCGAGTTAAGGTTGAACCATAGTTTTTGAGTTGTATGCGTGCACAAGTGGGGTGTTTTTAAGCTGAAAATTGTCGTTATGTTTTTTTCAGACGTATAGCGACAATCCATCTTGTGCTCAACTCTACCACACATTCATTTTAAATGTGGCGGTTTGCATCAATGATGAAGTGACGACGTGGGAGGCGCAGTAACGAGCCAGTTGAAGCTACATGCATATATTTTTTACAATAACTTATTTTGAAGTGATAATACATACAGTAATATAGCAGTATTACACAACTGCGCTACAAAAAAAATAGGGTTAGGCAATTCTGAACAGTAGTAAATTGGAAAACCTCAGCTACGTATCAATTGTACAGACAGTTACCATGGCAACAGCTCTTAATCTCAAACGCTAGCTAAACGCATGATAAAAAAAATCCCGGCGACCTCAGCTAACGCTGTCTACTACAGATTCTCTGCTTTATCGTAATCTCGTCAAAAAGCAGCTTACTCACGATACCTTATCGTTAAAGGAATCCTCTGTGTAAGGTATGACTCAAAGAATCTCGTTAGCATGACAGCTAAGTTCTGCTGTCATCCAACACCGTGATGAAGTACTCGGTGTTGCGTATTGCCTTCTGATATATGCACTCGATTATTATAGAGTAAACGTGCGAAAGCCACCTAATTCTGTATATCGGTGGTTGCATTATACCTTATAATAAGCGACGCTGTAGTGCTTAGTACTGTTTCAAGGGCTTCTAATCCGCTTTGAACGTCTTATTTTAGGGATGGGAGTGTCGGCTGTGGTTGACCTCCAGATGAGTGGCAGGTAGCGACAGGTGCTAAAGTAATGTTTTAGTGCCATATACAATGAAGAAGATATTCAGCTTCACTAAAAAGAAAAAACACCCGTTAGACACTCCAGACAGTGCAAGCAGGCTTTCTGTTGGCTATGAACTGAAAGACAAGGACCTAGGGAAGGTTCACAAGGCTGCCTTAGCGGGTGATTTGGCAAAGCTGAAGCAGTTGGCTAAGAAGAATGATGTCAATCAACTTGACAAGGAGAACAGGTAAGTGGGGATGAAAACCCTAATAAATATTTTTGCATTTTCTGGATTTTGGCACGCACTTAAATGTTAGCAGAAAGCTGCCAGCTGTACCCATACATGACACTGCCTTTTTTTTCTTTTCCACTTATGTGTCAAGGTAGGATCTAGTTACCATCTACAATTAGTAGGTGTCAGAAGGAAGTGAGTGAATTGAAAATGAATGTAGTTTGGCCTGAAGAAACAGCCAACCAAAGTTGTAAAACACCTATAATCTTGGTAAGGTCTGTTAGAACAACAGTGCTTGCATATGTAACACTCTTTTTTTTACTGTTGCAGAACCGCACTGCATATTGCCTGTGCTAGTGGTCATGTCGAGGTGGTACACTTCCTCGTTGAGAGCAAAGCCAAGCTTAACCTATGTGACAATCAAAATAGATCTGCCTTAATGAAGGTAATCTTGGATGATGCCGCTTCAAGTTGGTGACTCTTAATAAATTGTAAAAATTCATTTTTCCTCACGTCTTGTTTTGGCCCGTTAATGTTAATTCTCATCTAATAACAGGCAGTTCAGGGCCAGCATGACAACTGTGTGAGCATACTGCTGGAAAATCATGCTGACCCTAATCTGATGGACATCAATGGCAATACGGCACTACATTTAGCGGCAAACATCCCATCCGTCCCCACTGCTGTCCTGCTGCTGCAACATGGGGCTCAAATCAATTCCCAGAACAAGGTGGCTTTTTTCTTTCTGTCCCCTACTTTGCAGTTTCTCTGCTTTAGGGTGAACATCAGGATACTCTTCAGTGCGTATGGAAGGCACTGTCCAGTGGGCAAGAATTTTAACTGTGATTTTAACTGTAATCTATATTTTAGGAGGGTTTCACACCTTTGATAGTAGCAGTGCGAGAGAACCATATTGAGATGGCTCAGTTTCTCCTCAAGGAGACTGCTGATGTGAATTCTGTGGATCAAGATCAAAGGTTAAGCGATGACACCTTTGTGATTCACTTTGGATTATGTTAATGTGTGTTACTCATTATTTGGCATGGTTGAACATGTTGCTGCAATTGATTTTTACCTGCAGGTCCCCATTAATGATAGCTGCTGGAAATGGCGAAGTCTGTATGGTAAAGCTGCTCCTGCAGTTTGATGCAGATACCACACTAAAGGATACCAAAGGATGTTCAGCTGATAACTATGCAGGAATAAATGGGCATCACTCGTAAGCACACTTTTTCAAAAGAATATGTCTTTGTGCTTGTATATGGGTATTTCTTCTGTAATTTATACATTTATGTCGGATTTTAATACAGAAATGAAATAAACTAAATAGCCAAAGCCCACAAATGGGTTGTAATAATTTATTTGTGATGTTATTTTATTTTAATAATTTATTAATGTTTCTCCTTAACTCTTAGTTTGCTAAAGTTTCTCAGCAGTCATGACGTTATGACATTTTGGGTCTCTCCTCTCTTTTTGTCAGTTGTTCCCACCTGATCATAGAGCATGATACCCAGCGTTCGGACAGGGCCTCCCTATCACATCAAGATCTGAGCAAGAAGAAGAAAAAAATGCTGAGTGCTCCTTCCCAAGATCTTGAAGCAGGCTTCTCTTTGGGAGGACCAGCCACTGACAGAGATGGTATGCAATTTATTTTATCACATCAAAGCCACTGAAAATCATTATTATCATGTCTATTAATAATTGACTTTGGTCATTTTACTTATTCCTCATGCATTACCTCTTGACTGGCTCTAGAGCATGGAGCAGATGAAGCAGGGAAAGGTATTGCTTTCCTTAGCTAGACTTCGTTAGCAAAATCTGTCTGTTTTTTGTCCCCTTTTTAAAACCATTAACAGCTATGGGGATGATTATTAAATACAGTGGGGCAAAAAAGTATTTAGTCAGCCACCGATTGTGCAAGTTCCCCCACTTAAAATGATGACAGAGGTCAGTAATTTGCACCAGAGGTACACTTCAACTGTGAGAGACAGAATGTGAAAAAAAAAAAAAATCCATGAATCCACATGATAGGATTTGTAAAGACTTTATTCGTAAATCAGGGTGGAAAATAAGTATTTGGTCAATAACAAAAATACAACTCAATACTTTGTAACATAACCTTTGTTGGCAATAACAGAGCTCAAACGTTTACTATAGGTCTTTACCAGGTTTGCACACACAGTAGCTGGTATTTTGGCCCATTCCTCCATGCAGATCTTCTCGAGAGCAGTGATGTTTTGGGGCTGTCGCCGAGCAACACAGACTTTCAACTCCCGCCACAGATTTTCTATGGGGTTGAGGTCTGGAGACTGGCTAGGCCACTCCAGGACTTTCAAATGCTTCTTACGGAGCCACTCCTTTGTTGCCCGGGCGGTGTGTTTTGGATTATTGTCATGTTGGAAGACCCAGGCTCGTTTCATCTTCAAAGTTCTCACTGATGGAAGGAGGTTTTGGCTCAAAATCTCACGATACATGGCCCCATTCATTCTATCCTTAACACGGATCAGTCGTCCTGTCCCCTTGGCAGAAAAACAGCCCCATAGCATGATGTTTCCACCCCCATGCTTCACAGTAGGTATGGTGTTCTTGGGATGCAACTCAGTATTCTTCTTCCTCCAAACACGACGAGTTGAGTTTATACCAAAAAGTTCTACTTTGGTTTCATCTGACCACATGACATTCTCCCAATCCTCTGCTGTATCATCCATGTGCTCTCTGGCAAACTTCAGACGGGCCTGGACATGCACTGGCTTCAGCAGCGGAACACGTCTGGCACTGCGGGATTTGATTCCCTGCCGTTGTAGTGTGTTACTGATGGTGACCTTTGTTACTTTGGTCCCAGCTCTCTGCAGGTCATTCACCAGGTCCCCCCGTGTGGTTCTGGGATCTTTGCTCACCGTTCTCATGATCATTTTGACCCCACGGGATGAGATCTTGCGTGGAGCCCCAGATCGAGGGAGATTATCGGTGGTCTTGTATGTCTTCCATTTTCTGATGATTGCTCCCACAGTTGATTTTTTCACACCAAGCTGCTTGCCTATTGTAGATTCACTCTTCCCAGTCTGGTGCAGGTCTACAATACTTTTCCTGGTGTCCTTCGAACGCTCTTTGGTCTTGGCCATGGCAGAGTTTGGAGTCTGACTGTTTGAGGCTGTGGACAGGTGTCTTTTATACAGATGATGAGTTCAAACAGGTGCCATTCATACAGGTAACGAGTGGGGGACAGAAAAGCTTCTTACAGAGGACGTTACAGGTCTGTGAGAGCCAGAGATTTTCCTTGTTTGAGGTGACCAAATACTTATTTTCCACCCTGGTTTACAAATAAATTCTTTTTCAAATCCTACCATGTGAATTCATGGATTTTTTTTTTTTTTCACATTCTGTCTCTCACAGTTGAAGTGTACCTCTGGTGCAAATTACTGACCTCTATCATCATTTTAAGTGGGGGAACTTGCACAATCGGTGGCTGACTAAATACTTTTTTTGCCCCACTGTATAGGGAAATTTGTTTTGGAAGTGCAATTTTTCCTGCTGCCTCTTAGGCTCAATTAAAAAATAAAATAGCAATACAGTGACAGCAAATATTTTAATAAATACAGGGACACTAACACTAACTAGGTTAGCCCATAAATTTCACTTTCTCACATCGCAGTTTCATGACTTTTCATGTTAGCTAGTATCAATGAAGAACAAAAACTCACTGGGGCAAATTAGAGGGATAACTGAATGATAATACATCTGCTGACACTGTTATGTGGTGAATAAATATATATATAATTTGTGTGTGTGTGTGCCAACATTTAAATCTTCTAAAGATTTCACCATTCAAAAGTTGTCCTATTGAAATATTACATTAATGATTTGTTTTAGATCAGGCTGAGCTGAAAATATGTTTTCCTGCTTTCTTGCAGATTTTGAAGATAATTCTCAGTCAGAGTCACTAAGTCGGTGAGCTAATTTCTTAATGCTGTCTACAGTTTATACTTACAGCCGACTTCCTTGCTATGACCATTTTCTTCCTCCTTCTCTTCTTTAGTGTTTCAAAAAGGGCTGCAGATGATTGGCCATCATCAGATGATGATGATGAATCTGTTTTAATTGAAAAGGTTGGAACTACTCATTCTTCTTTTATATTGTATTGTTGTAATTTTGCCCTGACTTTCATTTAATTTTCTGACTTGCAGAAACCTCTGAAAGTTGACCTCAGCAAAATGATTGCATCTAAAAAGGGAGAAGGTACCAAGAATCTTTCAGCCTTTTTTAATCCATAGTTTGTAGTTTTAGGTAGTAATCTTCTATCCCTCTTTGTCCAGTAGCTTCGGCACGAGCTGACACATCGTTGAGTGGCTCAGACTCTGAGCCAGAAAGTGAAAATAGAGTTCAGAGAATCCCATCCCTCCCAAAGGCTTTGTCATCCAGCAAAAGTCTTCAGCATCCAGTAGATCCCACTCCCATTACCTTCCTTACCAGTGCATCCCACATGACTTCCACTCCGCTTCCACACTACAGAAAGGTGAAAAATTTCTGTTGAACCTTTGTTACATGCTTGTGTCTGACAGATTTTTGTCTTTTTCCCTAAAATCTTAAAACAAGCTGGCTGTGCAGCTGAACAGGGGAAAAGAAAACACTCTGAACAACCTCTGGGTACTAAATCAAGACCATTGTCTCAAGAAAGAAGTTCAGATGCAGATGACTCTGAAGAGGAGGATGGCGAAGAAGAGGGAGAGGAAGACGATGAAGAGGATGAAGAAGAGGAGTCTAATGAAGAGGAAGAAGATGATGAAGAAAGTGATGAAGGGGAAGAGGAGGAGGACGAGGATGAGGAAGAAGAAGAAATAGAAGAAGAAGAAGAAGAAGGCTCTGAAGAGGAGGATCAGGAGGATGATAGCAACTGCGTGGCTAGCACTACAGAATTTAAAGCCCCTCAGATCACACATGATGCTGGCATCACTGCAAAGAGTGAAACATTTCTTGGAGTTGTACGTGAAAGTGCAGATACCTCAGAGAAAAATACCAAAACAAAGACTTTAAGCACCAACTTCATGCACCCCGCTGGGACATCGAGCTTTGTTACTCCAGCCACATTACATATAGTGGAGGATTGCGTTGTGTCAGCCATAAGAGTAGAATCTAAGTTTTCAGATGAAGATGACAGCCTGGGAAAGAAATATTTGAGTTCATCGGATCAAAACGTAATTTCAGGCCAGGATTCAACACGACATTGTCCAGAAACTCATTCACCAGGCGAGGATATGAAGGAATGTGAGAGAGACACAGGAAAGGATGATGAAGACTCATGGGGCAATAAACAGAATCGTGGTGATATGGACTGGAATGACAGTGATAATGAAGAGGACAAACATTTTCTTGCTAATCAAACAAATCTATTACCTGAAGTTGGCATAAAAAACACAGACAGTACTTCTGATGGTAAAGATGATTGTGGATCGCACAACAAAGTTTCCACAGGAGTGAAACTCAGGTCCTCATGGGGATCTTCATTAGAGGACAGTGATATTGACATACCTGAGGTAAGCAATGAGGTTTTTGATCAGAAAAGCACTGTTCAAGCACCAGAAGCATCATTATTGCATTTAAAAAACACATTGCTCCAGTCAAATGAAGAACATCCAGATAGCCAATGGGATTCTTCATCACCAGTTGCATCTCCAAAATGTTTTACACTTAAGGAGGTTATAGACAACCACAAGTCACTGTCTGGTCTAGGTCCAAAAACCTCTTCTCAGTCCAGAAACCAAGCAGCTGTAGATGAATCAGAGTGGGATTCCTCTGAAAATAAAGACCAAAATGATTTTGGCACTAACTGTAATTGTGAAGTGGTGTCCCCAGTTTCCAAAGCAAATGAGACTGGAGAGATGCAATTAGAGTCTAAGGAAGAAGAGGTCAGAGAAAGTATTGAGAAAGAGTCAGATGACCCCTCACCAGTACTTTCATCGGCACTGGATGATGAAAACCAACTTTTGGGGAATGATGAAGTTGAAGAAGATGAAAGCTGTTGGGATGATGAAGATGAAAGCAATGGCTCAGAAAAGCAAGAGAAAATTGTGATGAATAACAGTGATGTTTTACACAGTGAGGATATCCTGAAGATACCCGACTCAACCAAGCAGTGTTCTCCAAAGTTGAAGTCCACAGCTACAGTACACAAGAAGGTGGCAGAAGACGCTAAAAGGGATAATCAGCATGATGAAGATGGTGAATTGGTTCCTCAGTCTGTTATCGGTGAAAATGATATGCTTGCAGAAAATGTTGAACTGGAAGAAGAAAAGCTGGAGGTTGTTAAGAAATACAGTGTCCACAAAGACGATGAGACGAGTGAAGACTCTGACAGCAAGATCCAGAAGCTGCAGTACGATTTTGTCAATGCTACAGTTAAAATGTGTACAGTAGGAGACGATTCTGATAAAACTGTTGATGGAGGCCTTTGTGAAGTTATCGATGCAGATGATGAGCATGAAGCTAGATTAACTGCATACGTTCCATTTGAAAACCAAACTAGAGTGTTGTCAGAGGAGATTAATGAAAAACCAATAAAGGAAAAGACATTTTCATGCCCACCCATCAAACATCAAACCACAGCTTGTCGGCACAGTGATTCAGATGTGAACACATTTTCAGATGAAGTACTACCTCAAACTGACATTGATGACGTTGATGTAGACTCACCTGATGAGGCAGAAAACATATATATGATATGCTCTGGAATTCAGGTAAACCGGGAATATTTTTTACTTGTGTTTGTCTCATTTAGTTTGGCTATTAATAGTCTGTCCTCTATAGCTAGGCCAAGACCTTTAAGACAGTTATATTCACGTCCTTGTTCCTAGCTTAGCTTGTATGTATATCAGATGTGACCTGTGGATGCATACTCACAGAAAAATGGGATTTACCATGCACAGTTTTGAATATTTCCATTTTTTCCTGCACACAGAAGGAAGATTCCACTGAGGATGAGGAAGAGGATGAGGGTGATAATGACAAAGAGAGGGAACAAGAGGAGGAGGAGAAAGGAGACGAATCAGCTGAGAATGATCAGCTTGAAGAAAGTGGAGAGTCTTGTGACGCCAATTCGCCTGCTCCTGAGGCCGAAGTTTCTAAAGAGAAGAAGAGGGGTAAGGAGTTACTTTCTACAGAACCAGCAAATGCTCATATGTCAGGAAAATGGTGGTCCACAGGAGTTAACAATACTAAAAACCATTGTGCAGAAGTGCTTATTGTAAGTGACTGTTGGATCGGTTGGAGGGTAGCTCTGTAATTGCTATTAGTGTCTAATGTGAGTGTGGCTGTACTGTGCCTAGAACTCCGCCATGACAATAAACCACCAGTCTACCAAAGATCAAAGACCTTATAGAAGCAAGTCTGTAGTATAATCAGTCAGATCTGATGAAACTCCTCAAAACTGACACAATCTTTATTGTTGCAGGATTCTCCGATAGATTTCAATTCAGGATTCTTTTAGTGCCAGTCTCTCTCATTCCTTTGAAACTATTAGTGACGTCAAAGGCCATAGCATATGACTCACAAAATTTTCATACTTATTACTGACCCCATGTGAGGGGACAATTTTTATAAATGCTTCATCATAGGTTGGAGGCCATCATTTATAAACTTCGCTCTCTCTTTTTTAAAAGCTTTTCAAAGCATCATTTTCTAGTGACCCATAGATATAGAGGGACCCCACGACGTAACGGTTCTACCATATCTCCTCACTAAATATATAAAGGCTAATTTACGCTATAGAGCCCTGCTCTTAAAAACTGACAGAGGTGTAACAAGAGCCTGTGAAGCTGAATTTATGAAATAAGTGCTTAAAATTAAGGTTTTTAAAACATGTTTAGCGCCATATTGTATCAGTACAGTGTTACATCACTGTTGTTTGGTTGGTTGTGGTCAATAGACATATTAGTTTGTGTTAGCTAACTAGTAACAGAACCAGTAACCCAGGGGAGTATAAGGAGACTAAAACTAAAAATCGGTTTAAGGGGATCACCTTTGTGCTGCCCCTGGCTCCAACAAAGAGTTTTATGTTAAAATCAAGGATACTGTTCACTTTCACTGTCTGCCTTTTTAAGCAGGAGGTGGTTCCTTGTTGCTTGGCTAGCTGCATTGAAACTGGATGATCCACCTGTTAACCCAATGATGCTTTGTACCAAGCAATAAAAATCCTTGAAGTTTTCACTGTAAAATCCCGTACAAAATAAAAATGAGAGACTTAATCCATGACCTCCACATGCCTTTGCTTTAAAGCACCTTATTAACAACTATCTGGACATTACAAAGTTTTCTGAATGAAAATGTCTGCTCTCACAAAATACCTAATGAATAGAAAAAAAATAGACAGTGTTTATACTGGCAACCTATTTTAAAGGCTTCAATTAAAAAAAAAAAAGTCATTTATTTAAAAATGCTTTGCATTTTAGCTGTAGTGCCGTACAATTGAATGTTGATGTCCAGTAATGTAGCACTGTCCACCAGCTATAACTCAAAAGTGAGATGCAGAGCTGCAAAGCTGTCACTCTTGCCAGACATGGTGTGTAAGAGACAGGCACCCCAGGGGGTTTGCCACTTTGAGCACAAAGAGGATGTAACATAGGCCAGCAGGTGAGCACTAATCACTGTTAGCCTAGGTCACAAGCAGGCCTTCTATAATTACTGGAATGAGTTACTTCTGTTGCTTTGCAGCACAGACACAAGTGAGCACTCTTTGCGTATGATTTCATCTTGGTTATAATGTTGTGCTAAATTCGATGTGTTTCTAAACAACAGATGATGATCTTCAGCTTCTACTGTGTCAGACATGAGAAATTTGCAGTGTTTTAACATACTGTTCCTTGTTGAAGAAACTTTATGCTGTGCGGTGCAGCAAAAAGCTGTAATTGACAAATGGTCAGGTGCTAATTTAAGGTGTACTTGATTTGCTTTACTTTGGTACAGCACGCATTTCCAGTATTGTCTGATGAGATTCATGTTATTATGAGAGGCTAAAAATCTTGTATCTCATTCCTGGCTGAATAAAGGATGCATGGAAAAACAAAAACCCTTCCACATTGCAGTTTTAAAGAACATTTTTGCCATCATTTAGTGAGTTATTTGTTTAGCAATGCTCCACTTCTTCACAAAGCTTACCTTAAATAATCAGCCTAGTAAATTTGTTTTGTATAATTTTGTGGACAAACAAAACAACACTTAAACTATAGCTGTAATTACTAGACCTAGGAAATGAAATAAGCTGCACTTAAAAGACTTTTTTCGTCCTGTTGCTAACCATCACTCTTAATGTTTTAAACAGATTTCCTGTCTGAGCTGGGTCTAGAGGGGGGTGAGGATGACCAGAGTTCATGGAGCTCTGAGGTACAGTAAAGATAAAGTTTTAAATGACATGCAGGATCCAATGTTTGCCAACCTGATTCTCACAGACCAGCCGCAATTTTCAGTCCCACTCAGAAAACCTGAATGTTGACGAGCAGAAACGAGGATTAAATAGTCAGAATGAAGGAGAGAAAGAAGAGATTAAAATGAGTAAGTCTACTTTGTAAATTCCTTTATTTGTTTTGGATTTTTTTTTTTCATATCATTCCAAGCACCATTTCATGCTGCAGAAACAGTGAGACTTTATTTGATCGTAAGTATAGAAAAGTGTTCTTTACTTTGTACATTTTCTCTGTCAGTTCTGGTTCAAGCTTTAACATGATGTGGAATGTGCAGTGCAATATAACTTGTGTCAATCAAAAAGCCTCCAACATTTTTTTTTTTTTTACGTTTCTTTTGTAGACTTGTTATATGTTCCCTCATTTGTAAGAGGGGATAGAGGCAATAAGATGGCAGTGCTAGAGCCTCGGAGGAGTGTAGGCAGGCCAAGAGTCAGCCAGGGAGGGGGTATGAATATCTTGATTTATAGGTCAGAGGATCAGCATGCAAACCATACCAGAGGCCTGAACTTCACCTCATGATCACAATAATAGAATGCATGCAGTATACTGTACTTCATCCTGCCTGCTGTCCATAAACCTTATTTTGCCAGATTAAGTGGCCCCCAGGGTTGCACTAAGCTTGCTTGTTTTCCACAAGATTTTGGCTGAAATGTTATTCATATTGGCTGATGCTGAACTTGTTACCCAATGAAACACTGCTGGGAGTTGAAATGCTTTTCTAAAGGCTAAGCATGTGTGTTCATACTAATTAACAATGAGCTCATTTGCATGGGAATGCTTTTTACAGAGTTCTGGAAAACTCATCCAGCTTCATCAATGTTGTTTGATTTTTCATAGACGTTGTGTTTTGGCAAATGTAAGTAAGTCATCTTGCCTCTTACAGTTGCCAGCAGCAGTAATGACAATCTTGAAGGTGAACCTGCCGATCAGTACAATAAAGTACAGAAAGAGGTAGGTTAAGCATTTTATTTTATAAAAAATAATATTATCTGTAATTCAGTTAAGTAAAATAATAATATTTTCCCTTTGTACTAGACCGAGAGGGCAAAGTGGGTACCACCTAATGTTTTGAGGAAGCCTGAAGGCGATGTCAGCCGAAAGACAGGTGAATTTATTCAAAATCAAATGAAATAATTTGTTACTGTGAAAACCTTTTTGATTTTTAACACCATGCTTTGCTCCGCTTTTCTAGATTTAATGGAAGAGCTTGATCTGGGTGATGTTGATGATCTGGAAGGTAAGCTGTAACAAGGATTTTTAGATTATACATTGTAGAGTTTGCTGAAAACGAAATAGTGTAATATGGAAAGCAAAGGTTCCATGGATCATAAAAGCAATAACTGGACTCAAGTTACAGTAACACATTTTTAGAACATTCTTGCATCAATTCCTAAGATTTTGCTCCCTTTTCTCACTCCAGGCTCTCTCCTTTTTCTCCCATCTCTATCTGAGAGAACCATATAACTCAAGCATAGCATCAAAAAACCTTGTCCCACCAAATCTGTAACCATTTGCATCATTACATATATGCTGCCTGCAGTTGTGCTGCACACCATCAGAAACTTTTTTTTTTTTAGGCTTGTGTTTAATACTGAGTTTTCTATCTTTTATTTTTCTCATTAAACCTTTTTAAGCTCAAAAAGCAGGTCAGTAAAGATAAATTAAGAAACTAACAGTTTTGTAGCTGTGATTTCTTCCCTGAGACCCCAGTAGTAGTTTGGTAGTGTAACAGCCCACCTCTGATCTTTTCCATTGCTGTGCATCAGTGTTCTCCCACTGTAAACTCTAGTCTTCAGCAACAGATTAGGCTCATTTGGTTGAACTGATATAAAGCTTCCTGCATTAATTTGACAGATGCATCGGACTGGGATTCAGCCAGTACTGCCAGTATGGGAGCCCAGTGTGGTCACGGGGTTGCGTCCCCTGTAGTTGAGAAAATTCCAGAGTGCTCCACTTCATCTGATAAGGACCAGGACAAAGATGATGTTGCCACAGCAGCACTGACGCATCAGAAGGGCATCAGCCCAGACGAGAGACTGCCCAGAACACCCTCTCAAGCTGTTCCTAAGCCCCAACCTCGTACGCGGAAGACGGTCCCTCAGAAACTAGAGAGTGAAGAAGGTAACGCATAGCAAGAACTTTGATGTTCTTTCTTAAACATTGACTTGTTGTTGTTGTTATTATTATGATGATTATTATTGTCATCTTTATTATTCACATGAATAATAATGATTAAAAAAGATATATTCCTAACCTATTCTTGGCGGTTTTCCTCTTTTATTCGTTCTAATTCAGAATCTGATTGGGAAACCGAAAACATAACATCTCGCGAAACAGCTGAAAATGACAATCCACTACAAAATATGGCTGAGCCTCAAACAACGGTTAAACCAAGTAAGGTTCTTTGGTCTTTTTAGCGTTACCTTTTTATGAACTTGTGGCCTTTGCTTTGTCTGATGTCTCTGTTTCTTTATTAGGGTCTGCTGACCCCTCACTGATGGAGAAAGACAGTGAAATCATCACAGAATTTGAAGAGCAGCAACAAAAGGTGAGAAATAGTGGTAAAATGGCCATCCCTACTAATGATTGATTATTTTTGTTTCAGACATGGAAAATAAAACGTACCAAGGCATTCCTAATCAAAGGAATAAACGGCGCAAAATGATATGTTCTGGTAAATTTGTTCACACATATTTATGACATTGCTTCATCATTAGATCATTTGTAATTCTGGTAGACAAAATAAATATGTTAACACCATTGGGCTGGCCTCAAATTAACCTCAAAATTACATCATGATATTTCAAGAAAAATCTAAATATTTTTTAAACCAAAATTAATGTTTTATTGATGTTTGCAGCATTTATAAGTGTAACTCAATAAAGAGCATTTTCCATTCTTTTTATTTTATTTTATTTTTTATTTATTTTTTAACTGTGGATAACACTGTGGATCTGTTGAATGAAGTTGCCAGCCGCAACAGCGTTATAGTGACACAGTATCATATCCAGTGACACAGCATAAATGTAATGTACAAAAGTAGTCTAGGTAGTGTTTTCCCTGGACATGTTGGGTAAAAGTACAAAAAAACTTGTATTACCTTGTACCTCATCAGGAGCTGCTCAGTATTGTCACATTTTGGGTCAAATTTTTTAAGCAGCTGCTTAAAGCCCTCAATTTCCTCCATGTAACCACATCTGGCATTTCAATCAATTTGCCTCTTGCCACATGGAGTGTATCTACTGAGTTCTCCATCAGTACATGCTGGAGTCTTTGTTTACACTCCATCAGCTGCTGGTATCTGTGGTGCGTTTTTGCCTCATGTTGAAAAACAAGTTGTTTCTACATTTAGCAGCAGCAGTTTAAAAAAGTATAAGTGCTATGTTTTTTCAGAGGTTGTTGAAGTGTCTCCCACATGCAGCTGTTTCTCTATAGCTACACTAGGGAACATAAATGTATGATGCTATTGCAATGATATGCAAAATGACATTTTTATATCACATAAAAACATACTGGAATTATCATGGACAAATAAAATGACACAACCCCAAAAATGGAATTTATCCTATACTCTAAAGAAAGACCACTGCCTCTTTCAAGCTTGCAGGTGGCACACACATTATTATGTCTGACATCCTGATTTGAGCTGCTGATTCTATTTGACTGCATATGGTTTCCTGACAGCTTTACTGTGTTTACTACTGGCATGTTTACCATGCCAGAAATCACTTATTTCAGTTTTAGAGTCTAAAAAGAAAAGGGTCAGTCAAGATATCAAGTATGTTATTTAATAATCCTGTAAACATGAGTATTTTCTATGATGAAAATATAGGAAGAAGAATGAGAATGCACTGTTGCCTGAATATTTTCTCGAATATTTTATCAAGTCTCGGTTTTTGCATTTTTGTCTTGTCTGTTCTTTGTTTTATGTCCACTCATGCCATCAAAGGAGAAAGATGATGCAGTAGATAGAAGTGAGTTAGATCTAAATACATCTGACAATAGAAAAAAGGATAACGAGTTTAGAGATCAGTGCAGTGCTGGAGAAAGCGGTGGCGTGCCATGGGAAAAACGTTATGAGAAGCTCTGGGTAGAGGTGGAGAAAAGAGAGGTAAAGTCCACCTTCAAGAGTGTCGCTGGTGAATTAAAAGAAAAGTTTGGAGAACTGTTTAAATCAAGACATGACATCAGAGAAGAACAGGCCACAGCTGGCTCCACCTCTGCAGAAGAAGATTCAAGTGATGAAGAAGATGGGGAAGTCATTGAGCGTCCTACTGCGAGAGCAAGAAGCACTCCCCTTATCACCATAGCTGAGCAGAGAGAGTCTGGACCAGAGGACTCTGCAGCTGAATCGAATGTAAACTCCTTATGCGAGGACAGGATGAAGGAGCAACCAGCTTGTGATGGCACCGTCACAAGCCGTGCTGATTTACGTCAAACTGAGGAGAATACTGCAAGTTCAGAAGACGATCTCAACAAATTTGGTATAAGTCAGCCTCCCTTCAGACGTTCAGCACCTGTTCCCGGTGTTTCTGGTGAAGAGTTGGAAGAGGACGTGGAAAAGTTTAAACTTGAGGTAGGGATGCTGAAGGTTGTCTTCCTCGATATGGAGAAAGAAAAAGCCCAACTTCAGAAAGAGGTAGAGGATGGCCGCTCCATCCATAGTTCCTTTTGTCTGCCTCGCTTTCTCTTTTTCTCATGTCATTCATATACTTCATTTCCTTCTTTTACTCACCTGTTTCCAAGGGCTCAAAGTGGCCGTTCATCGTAGGTGTGTGTGCGTATGTGTTTGGGGGGGCTGTAAGATTTTCCATGTCATATATGTTGTCTGTAGATCTCATTTCAAGTAGAAGTGAGGTTGCATGTTTCTCAATGAATATTTGTGTCTTTAACATACCTTAAAAAAGGTAGAATTGAAGAAATTCATTTTCAGTACACCCACCCATCTGGTACCATTTTGTCGATTGTCCTTCTTGATTGCACTTTGACATTACACAAAGGGCAGTCTTGTGTTTTCTTTTGTCATGTCTAGCTTTCTGCTTTGCATGAGTTTTGCATGTATTGTTACATCGGTGTTGTATGAATTCTCTGTTTTTAGGTTTTGTATGAGGTTTGAATAAATAGAGGCCTTCTTGGCTCTAAAAAGAATCACCATAGTGATGATATAAATGTGTTGTTGTTTATTGTCTTTTTATGCATGCAATGCTTCAGTTTTTCTTTGTGCTTGTCTTTATTAAGAGGTATGAGGATTGTATTTTGGTCAGCCTTTTGAGTTATTTGCTGTTTTTCTGTGGAAACTGATACGAACTTTAACTCTTTATTTAAAGTTGATGACATTTTCTCATTTTAGTTTCCAAGCATTGCAGTGCATGGAAAATATGTCCTTATAATTACATTAAAGGTGTTAGGTCTCCAAAGGGAAGGGTGGCACTAAATTATGTATGACAAAGTGAACAAGTACCAACTCCAAAATGCATCTTAAAAGGCTGGACCAAACCTGTTACAGTTAGAGTAAATGTCTAAAGGCCAGCTATCAAATATTTTCTTTTTCCCTCAGATTGGAGAAGGGAGAACAGAAATCGAGGTTGAGGTACAAAAATCAAGTACTTCCCAGGTTACTAGTGGAATAGCATTGGAGGAAACTGGTATGGGGAAACCTGAGACCAGCTTAGGATGCATGTCAAATCAAGCTGAAGCACTTGACCAGGAGCAGCAGCCCGAGGCCGCCATGAGGTATGTGCAGTTTTGCTTTGTAGATTCACAGTTATCGTCAGTAGATGTTAACGATTGCTCCCTTTATTTCAAAGCAATACGTGCACAATCCTCTAATCAGATGTTGGGCTTTTGATTTATTTTTTTTTTCTTTTAGCAGAGAGAGTCCAGTTTTAAGTTGTTTTTGTTTTGTGATGTCTCAAAGGTTTTTTTTCTTTTCTTTTCCATTAAAAATTGATACATTGTTGCATTTAAAAAGCCACATGTCGCTGATTATCAGATTTATTGCTCTCTGTAGCACCAACAGGGCTCCAGTGCAATTGCATCTCCCAGTCCAGCTAACCTGCATTAGCAACAAACAAGAGAAGCAAGCTGTAGTGGAGACTTTACAGTCAGAGTTGGTCCGAGGGGCCCGGGGCAGCAGAGCCCCTCAGACCAACACACATATTAATGGAGATCCTCTCTGTGTGTTTGACGATGGCACTTTAAGTGAAGTGTCGGATGATGAAGGAAGGTATATATACAGTATGCCCTCATATGTATCAGTTCTACCTCTCTGTCACTAACCCGTAAGGTATGTTCAGACTGAACGCAAAATAAATTATACACGGAGCACAAATCTGTATATAGCCAGAGGAAAGTATTGAATAGGTGTGATATGTCAAATATTCAGTCTAGGTGCAGAAACTGAAGATTCTTTGGATAGTTTTTGTAAAACTTGCACTACTTAATATAATAAACCTTGTATATTTGTACATTTTATACAAGAAACCTAAAAATAAAAAGGAGAGGCACGTTATTTTTTTAGGCACGTTATAAGATCATGTTTGAGCATTAATGATTTGTTAGAAATAAACCCAGATAATTTTGTATCACTGAAGTGGTAAAATTTGCTTGAATAAAAAAAAAACCCAGGTGACAAACATTTTGCCTTAAGTCTGAGCAAAGCTTTACAATGTTGGATCTTGCTGATGATTAGCATGCATTTGTTCTTTATTCTTTTCACTCTTTAAACTAACTGCTACCTTCCTATTACTGGATCGTATACTGCATTATACCAAATACACTTCCAATAACTTGTCTCAGAATTAAGGAACATCCACATTATTTTTCTGAATGACATGATTTTCTTCTTCTTTGCGTTGCTTCGCTCAGTTTGGCAGCCAGTGGACCAAAGAACGATAAGGTAAGACACCAGTTCATACCTTGAAATGAAAGTTTGAACACAGTGAACAGAAAATGAGTAATGTTAATGTTACTTATTGTTTTGATATTCAGGACCGTGAAGAGTTGGGAATGGCAGAAGATTTTGATGAACTCACTCAGTCCTCAGACACAGCCACAGATGATGCTGATTCACCCGCTACAGGCTACAGTCACGCCTCCCTCCTCATTAAGAAACTGGACTCAGCAACTTTGGGTACCGATTCACCTTTTTCCACACATAAGTTAACTAATAAGTCTTGCTTTTTAGGAGTTTGTGACACAAGTTGTTTATATGTAACCTACCTTTGAAAGCAAGACCTTCTGTGTGCCGTGAACATAATGAAACTCCCATCCAGCCTCCATCTGCTGTGTGTCACAGACTCAACATGTGTAGTGAAGCTGCAGAACATTTTCCATGAATATGAGCGCTCCATCAAGAAGGGAAAGGATCGGCATAAGTACTTGACTGATAAAGTGGTCCTGCTGGAAACTGAGAGACGAGACTTGAAGAGCTCTTTGGAGGGCATTAAAGATGCCAAGTCTGCCATGGAGCGGGTGCAGTTGGAATTACAGACTGAAGTTACAAATCTCAAGTAATAAATAAGTCCATTTATTTTATTTTATTTTATTTATTTTCAAAAAACTGGAGCACTCTGTAGCCATTGCTTTACAGCTTCCTATCTACTGTTTTGCCCCTTTTAGCTTTTCAGAATAAATTTAGACTCAATTAATTGGTCAGTGCTAGGGGTGGGTTTTGATAATCGATTTTCTGATTTAAAATCGATTTTAGCTTAAATAATGCGATATCAATTCATTAAATCTGAATCTTTTTTAAATATAAATGTATTTTCCCCGACACTCAGACTCTCAGGTTAAACCTCACAAAACTATGTCAACAACCACCAAACAGCTGAAACAGTAAATGAGAGCAGGAAAACAGAATCTGCAAAAAGATACAAAGCGCGCACCCAACGCATCAAAACCAGTGAGATGTCAGCTTTCTCACCTGACAGGACGCCCCGTACACAGACATGCCGTCGGTGCTGGACGCCGACATCTGACCGATTCTGATGCTGCAGGTTTTGTCGCTCTCCAACTAAAATTCACTGAACCAGCAGCAAAAGAAGCAAAACTACGCTTCACATTTCGCTTCACGTAAACATCGTCATCAGTTCCCTCTTACTTTTGCTGTTTTGGCACAGCTCTTTCTCTCTCTCTGTAATTTAAGAACAGTTTACCATCTCAAATTTTTGTTTTCTGCATTATTCGCTTGCTTTTTACCCACCAGTCTACTGTTGTTTACAGCGCTGTCAGCCGCAGTTGTTTTTTTAATTTATTTATTTATTTAAATGACTTCTGATAAGACTGTCTGAGGCAAAGTTGAATCGAATCGTGGACTGAATCGGGACCTTGTGAATCAGAATCGAATCGATTCTAGAAATCAGTAAGGATACCCAGTCCTAGTCAGTGCCATCTCAGCTCATGGGGTTGCTGACAGGGAAACAAACCCCCCCACATACACACCTTTTTCCATCCAGATAATCACCTACAGAAAAATATAAATCACCTTCATTGGCATGTAAAGAAGCATTTTAATAAACTTTCATAAACGTCCAATGTAAAGTAAAAAAAACAAACAAGCACAATAACAAAACAAAAACAAAACAAAAACTGGTGTTGAGGCAATATTGTACCACAATTGAATTGTATAAGGCACACAAGGCAGGCGGGGTTCAAAGTCAGGATCAGATTGTATACTACATGCTAAGGGTGAACTTCAGCAGGTAGTCTTGACCATAGAACAACATGAACAGCTTTGTCGATCTTTTTAATGTTCTTACTGTTTATTTTGATAATGCTGACTTGAACTTTATGACTGACACATTGTGCAGATTTCAGCTGAAACAAGAACAGGAGAATCACCGCCACACCACCATGAAGTACAGTACTGCTGCCGATAAGATGAGGAGGATGGATGAGGAACATCAGAAAGAAATTCAGGAAATGCAGAAGGTGCACATGAACCTCGAGCTAGAGATTAAAAGACTCGTTAACAACATGAAACAGGTACATTTCTTAAATTCCTTTTTTTTTTTTTGTGAAAGTAAAACTGTGAAAATGTGTTTTTTATCTCATTATAATTATTGTATTGTATTTACTACCGTTGTCATTGTATTAACTGTTTAAGCCATAATTCAATCATGTGAAAAAAAAAAGTACACTGTTTCAGGTTTGACATATCAGGATATAGCAAACATGAATTTGTCCTTACAAGGTTTTAAAATTAGTATTAAATATCTAATTAAAAAACAAAACATGACATATTGCACCATATTATTATTTATTTAGGCGGTAAATTGTGAGCGGTAGTTCTTAGTATTTCTTTTGTTTTAGTTTTGTTTCAGATCTACTTTTATTTTCAAATGATTATGTAATTGGCATGGTATTATTTTTAATACTAATTAATAACTTTTTTTTTTTTTTTAATTGATGTTGCTGTAATAATGACTTTCAGTATTTTACATTATTGGTGTATTTATTTATTGTCTGACACGTCACCTGTCTAGCTTGAACAGGCCCACAATGAGACGCAGAGACTGCTGGCTCAGGAGCGCAGTGCACGCACCCTTCAGGAGAATCTTCTGAGCAGCCATCTGAGGAAGAACCAAGAGATAGAGGAGGAAAACAAAAGAAACATGATCAAAAGCAGTGAAGTAATCATCATTTTAGAACCTTTTTTTGTTGCCTTTAGGTTTTGAAAATTTAGTTTAAATGTCTTAAGGATTTAAAAAAATTTCAATGTTTAATACATTTGGAAATCCTGACGTCCACAGGTCTTATCTCAGCTCACTGAAGCCAGTGACAGGGAGCGAGAGTTACTGCAGCAGACCGCTTCCTTACAGGAGCAGCTCACCCTCCTGAGGACAGACTTTGAGCGTTTGCAGACTCAAAGCAGTCTGAACGAGAGCCATCTTATAGAGGCGAGGGAGATACTGAAAGAAGAGCTTGAAGAGGTACGACGGGAATCCCAGCTTAACAATGAAACCATGGCCCAAGTTGTGTTCAACTGCAAAAACCAGGTTACAACCCTTAAATCTGAACTGGCAATAACAACGTCCCGTCTGGAAAACGAACGTCAGATTCGCGAAAAACTGGAGGAGGAGGTTGAATTGAGTCGTGCTCGTCTGGCTGCAGCTGTAAAGGATGCCGAGCTTTGTCTCGCATCTAAGTCAGAAACTGAGAAGGCTCTGCTCCGGGAGAAAGAGGAACTTCAGCGTCTCAAAGACAGATTCACTGGTTAGTTAGACCATCAATATCACCAAGCAACAGAATTTTATAAATTAGATTTTTTTTAAAAACACACATTTAGTCAACTAGGCAAGTATTTTATGCTTTCTGTCAGACTCATTCTGTTCCTAGAACCATGTGAACCACTCTTATGGCACACCCATTTGCAATAGCAGAATATGAATATGTCAGGTTTTATTTAGAGACAGCTGTTTCAATTAATCTACACCAGTAAGAGGATTCACTCACATGGTATTTTGAATTTGTCTCTTGCATTTATTCCTAAAGGTGAATCAGCCAGTCAGCGTGAGGAAGTCAGTAGCCTGTCCCAGAAGTTGGCCAAGGCAGAGTCCCAATCAAACAGCATGGAAAATGAAGTTCATCGTACCACCATGCAGCTGACGGAGAAGGGCGTACTGCTGGAAGTGCTACAGCGGGAAAAGGACCAGGCAGTCGCTCGTGTCAAGGAGCTAGAAAAGGCTCTGCAGACTCACAGGGAGGAGGTCAGCTGTAACAAAGCACGTCAAGAGGCTACACAAGAGCGGCTAGTTCAAACGCAGAGCGAAGCCATGTTACTAAGACAACAGCTAGAAGAGGCCCAAAACAAAGGTGCTGCAAAGGAGCGTGCTGTGACAGATGCCCAAGAGCGCTTCAGTGACATTTTGTCCAAGCTGCGCTCTGACTGTGAAGAGAGGGTACAGTTACTGGAGGACAGAAATAAGGAGCTCGCCAGTAAGGCGGTGGATCTCCACGATCAGGTCTACAAGTTGGAGGAAGACAAGAATGAAAGAGAGGTAAGATTGAGAATAAGAAAGACCTTACTCCTTCTCCAGAACCACTTTTAGCCTTTCTTCCACATATCAATTAAAGCATCTCTTCAAAACCTCCCTTTCTCTGAATTCTGCGTGCACAGACTAGTCTGAGGCAGCTGCAGCAGGAACTCGCCGACTCACTCAAAAAGTTGTCAATGAGCGAAGCCTCTCTGGAGGTCAACACGCGCTATCGCAATGACCTGGAGGAAGAGAAGACTCGGCTGCTCAAAGACCTGGACAGACTCAAAGGAAAGGTATTAGTGGGAAATGAGGCCAACTCAACTTTGACTTAAATTAGATGGTTTATTATCTATATTTTTAGGGTATAGGGCAATGGTGTGGTGATGCTGATGATGTGGATGCGGTTTCTGTCATGCAGCTGGAGGAAAGTGAGGATGAGTATGTACAGGCAGAGAGACGTATTAACAGCCTGAAGAGCAGTTTGGAAGAAAGGGAAAAGGAACTCTCAACTGCTGCTCAGAAACTCCAGGAGGCGCTGTCTACCTCTGCTGCTTCTGACACCACGATCAAACAGCTGGAGGATGCTGTGCAGAGGTACTTACCAACACATCTTATCCAGATATACATTTGAGTTTTCAGTAGATATCACACATGCAAACATTAAATATAACATAGTTGGTATTATAGAACAAGCCAACCTTATCACACATAAATAAATATATATTATAATTTAATTCTGTCTGATAGAAGCATCTTCAGCCATATCTTTTATGTCATGTCAGGCTGGAGATTGAGAATGCCAGACTAGAAGCTGCTGCGAAGCAACAGTCCAACAAAATTGATGCACTGCAGAAAGGAGCTCAGGAAGCTGCCGCGGTGAGTAGTCAAAGTCCTGACACACACAGGGTCTTCATAATTTGCCATATCTACTAGTTTTTGCAGTGGATCATTATTGTATTTTAAGGTTTGCAATCTTTTTCCAGCTATCTGGCTGCTCACCTGGAGGAGGGGTTGGTATTGTGGATGTAGACTTAGCTTTTCTTGTGTGGGATCACATTTTATACTTTCCAAAATAATATAAGTAATGAAATCAGATTGTATTTGGATGAAGTTTTTTGGTGCTTAATGAGGATTCCTGCTACACCAGGAATCCAAAAATAAGCAAATAGAGAAGAAATATATTTGGTTTTGTTGAGTTTTTCTTGTTGTCTGAAAAACAAATGCTAATGCAAAATGTTCTCACTTTACTCGGTGTGTGGGGTTTTCCACTCTGTGTATTCTTGGGTTGCATGGTGCATGTTACTTCCTTTAGTTTTCTCCTTTCCAAAATGATGAAGAAAAGTGTAACAGTGTCACCAGAAAACCAAAATCCATCATTAGTGTCCATTTAAGAAGCTTTTTTTCATTTCTGTAGGTTCGAAGTCACTTGGAGGACATGGTTACGAACCTCCAAAGCAGTAAGATGACCTTGGAAGACCAACTGAATAGAGAGGTTGGTGGCATATTCTGTTTCCTCACTATTAAAACAGTTGTTTTCAATTTCTTACTCTAGTCCTCTTTTAAAATCTTTATATACGTACGTACGTACAGGAGCTCCCATCTACAGATTTCCTGTTTAATAGATATATATTTTTTTGTCTTTTTTATTTCTTCAGGTCCAGAAGCAGAGCTTGCTCTCTCACACAGCCCAGGACTCTCGGGCCTTGTGGGAGGAGGAGCTAAAGGGCCGCTCTAAGTTGGGAGTTCGATTGGCAGAACTTGAAAAGGAAAAAGGAGAACTGAACAGCCAGGCCAGCAAGCTTACACCTCTGTACACAGCCTAATGTTATGAAAACTGAGATCTAGGACTCGTGAGTTATCTGGCTGTTGTTTGTGTTGCAGATGGAGATCGAAAAGAAGAAAGCCAAGAAAATAGCAGAGCAGAAGAAAGCTGTTGATACTCGTCTGGATCAGGAGATAAAAAGAAACACGGAGCTTCAAAAAGAAATGTACAGGTGACCCCTAACTTTCTCCTCGTGCCCTCCTTACCTTTGGCAGTGCCTTATTGTGCTGTTTAGGTACACCTAGGATCCAGTAGATTGCAGCCTTTCCTTGCTTTTGTGACTGTGGTGCACCAGTGTCTGTATTCGGAGTAAGGATGTGCTTTTTTTAAATTCCCAGACAAAATGTATGTTTATAACAAGACTTTCTCTTTAACTGATGATTTATGATTTGTATTTGAGTTTGTATTAAACATCTGTTTTTTGTGGGATACAGTTACCTTAACTTTGTTGTATGATAACTGGCCTGATTTTAAAAAAGAAAATCACAACTTAAATGACTTACTAATGAAGTTTATGCTTTAATTGATGTTTGCAGTCATTTTCAGTTTTAGGTCAGATCATTGGATTGGTTTGTTTTGATAAATGCTTTGTCTTTATTTCTCTATGTGAAATTGACTTTGTGTTTATGGATTTAAGGCTGCGAACCTTATTGAAGACTGCAAAAAAGAGAGTGCGCGATCAAGACGCTGGTGGTGCTGAGTTTGGCTCTCCTATGAGCAGCATGCGGATGGATCTGGGCAGACACACTGAGGGGCACTTGGGGCGAATGAAAGACAGGGTTTGTCCATCTGACACAGCAGATTTAAACCTTTCCAGTATTACCCAATATCTTACAGAACGTGCTATGGCTCTAGTGTCAGTCTCCTACATGTAGCTTTATACATCAGCTGTCAAACATTGGCCTCCTTTATCCTCAGGTGGACGATTTGCAGGTGCAGTTGGAGAAGGAAGCATCTCTTCGCAGACAGCTAGAGAAGGTGAACGAGGAGCTCAAGGATCAGGTGTCTTCCTTGAAGAGCATGAGCCACAGTAATGATTTGCTTGAGAGGAGTAAGAGGCAGTTGGAGGAAGAGGTACTGGACCTAAGACGCCGAATGGAGACTGCTCAGGTTGAGCAGAGCCACGTGGAGCAGTACCGGCGCGATGCAGAGGAAAGGGCTCGGCAAGAAGTACAACAGAAGCTGGAGCAGGTTAACCTGTTCCTCCAGGTACCAAGCTACAGCATGCACAACGGGAACACAAATACAAAAACTTAAAATAAATACATTTTAAAAATGAGCATAATACAATTAGAATGAGTGATAATGATAATGTAGCTGGTGTGTGAATGACATATGTACATGGTTTCTGTGATTACTATATGCCTGTCCATTGTATCCAGTTTCCATAAAAAGTGAAACTCTATGCAAATAAAGAATGATATAGTTATTATTTAATATATATTATTTAATCCAATATTTAATTTAAAAAAGTAAAAATACATGGCCTAGAGATCTGATTTATAATATTTGTTTATGTTTTTGTTCCAGTCCCAGGCTGCATCACAGGAAGCTCTCGACCAGATTAAAGCTGCCAATGAAGCTAGCCTGCGCTCTCAGCTGGAGCAGCGAATCCGGGAGCTGGAGGGGGAATTGGGCCGGGCCCGCACTTCCCAGCAGGAGAGCGTTAACCAACGCGAGTCCACACGCACAGAGCTTGAGAGATTCCGCCAACTATATACAGAAGAACTGCACCTACGCAAGTCTCTGGCTGCTAAATTAGAGAGGTCAGAAAATCTTACCAGATGTTCCATGTGATACTTTCAAAATCAGTGCTTGTGTCTAAAGCTGAATATGTCATAAAATCAGTAGATGCAGTCAGCTGGTGTGATCATGCAGGGAGTTTGAATTTGTTGTTTTCCATCCGCAGGGCCAACAGTCGGCTTGCAGAAGCCAATTCCAAGTTGCTCAATGAGCGCAGCAGGTCACTGATCACAAATGGCAGCCTTGGAGCGCCATCGCTTGACTTTAGCTCTTTGGCTTCACCAGCCAACTATGGAGCCTCACTTGGGCCCCTCAACAGGAATCTTGGTCTGGGATTCTCTCTCCTCAACCCTGTGGCTGAGGGACAGAACAGCAGGGTGGAGGACTACTTAGCCAAGGTCTGCATTAATCATTAATGTGCGCGCTCACTCACTCATGACGATTGCAGGGAATTGTTTTTTTTCTGTAGACTAGTTATCTATATTGAGCCAATTCATTTTCATAGTCATGGCATCCATGGTGTTATTTTGTAACTACCGGCATTCAGAAATGTTGCTTTTTCCCATGTTAGTGTGTTGTTATGTTGTCATAACTGCAGAGAACATCTCTGGCTGTTTAGGTGTTTTATCTCAAGTATTTTAGATTGAGAGAAAACATTCCTATAGATCTAAAGCTATTTTATTTTTTTTCTTTTCTCCTCTTTTCTGTTCTTTTCCTCCTCTTGCACAATTTCTGTCTCTAGCTACTATTAAAGTACTTTACATCTAATCTTCTTTTATTTCTCACTGTTTTAGCTTCTAGCTCAAAAGTCTGTCTCTCACCTCTCCTCTCTTCAACCAGACTCATAATAAGGTGTGTAGATGTGTTTAGCTCAGTCCAGTTGGCTACTGTTTTCCTCTATCTTGCTTATGGGATTACTATGGTTCTTTTTCCTAGCAAACATTAATGTTTGGGATCAGCACAGGGAAAATTGATTAAAAAAAAAAATCAAATCCACTGAGATTTCTCCATGAATGTCTCTGTCCCTTACCCAGTTAAGGGTTATTTGGAAAGGTAAAGGAAAATTAAGGTATTTATAAATACCTTAATATAAAATATGTTATGTCAAATGTAAGTATTTTTTATAGCATTAAAATAATAAAACAAAAAATATTACCAGGGTAAATGCTTAAATATAAAAATGTGTTGGGGTTTCAAAAATGTGAAGAAAAAAATTACAAAAAAAAAAAAATCATAGAAATCGTTTAATTTTACCTGTGAGCTGTGACTGTAGTAAGTCAGTATGCCAGCAGACATCTTAAACGTCTTTGCTTTCAGTGGACTTTCTCTTTGCTCTTTATTTGTTTAGTAGATTAGAGATAATGTGGCTCTTTGTTTCATACTCGTATAATATTATATGAGTATATTTTGCTTTGAAACCCAAATGATCTGTATTTATCATACAGCACCTTATTCCAAGCATGTGATAAAGGACAGAAACAGCCGATTAAGATACAAAGAATCATAAAGATCATGATCAAATGAATAATCAGTCACTATAAGATGTACCAATTTGTTGTCTGACACAACAACACACTAACAATTGTATTTGCATTCTGAGGAGGTAGGACAGGCATAAATATTACCAGCATATATCCAACCCTGGTCAGTATAAAACAAAGATGTAGCTTCTGGGTCAGAAAAATTAAGCCAATTAAGAAGTGCCTTAAATTCTATCTAAAGGCTACAAGATGGCGATAGCGTGCCGTTTCTCAGTTCCTTCCCTCCTCATCACATTCTTTTTTTGCAAAAAGGATGTCAACAGAAACAATCATGTTGAGAATCCAGTGGTTGGCGTCACAAAAGCTACATCAGTCTTTTTTTTTTTTTTTTTTTTAAATTTATACGAAGTATGGATACGAGTCCTTAAAGGTTTTATGTGCTTTTGGCTTTTTGGCTACAAAAAAGTAGCCAAAAAGCTTCATTTAATTAACAAAAATTAGTTGTTTAAATTTATAATTCACTCTTTGTATCATTGATATCAATATTATTACACAGCACTGCACTTAAAGCACCAGTCACACAGGCACAGACAACAGTTAGTGGCCACCATGGGGAAAATGTTTGCTCTCCAACAGCTTTGAGATGTTAGAGCAGGGGTGTCAAACTCAAATACACAGTGGGCCAAAATTCAAAACTAGAACAAAGTCGCGGGCTAACATTAATATTTATTGAAGATCTAGATATAGGAATGAATCTTTTCTTATGGACTCAAACAGGTTTTGCTGAAAAACTGAATATGGAACAAGCAAAGCTTAATACTAAACGATATATATATATTAGCTGTATAATACCAGTAGGCCAGCTCTAATAGTAATTTGGTATGGCTTTGCGGGCCAAATGTAATTAGGCTGCGGGCCAAATTTGGCCCGCGGGCCAGAGTTTGACACCTATGTGTTAGAGGATCAGCTGTGTGACTGCGGCTGAAGGTGCAGCTTGCATGGTTGGCATGTTCTGCTGTGTTTCATTTACGTGTACTGACTTTCTTGCAGTGTTTTTCCACTATTTAATGTTTGTAATATTGAATCATTGTGCAAAATGTTATTCATGTGTCTGCTGCTTCTTAAAATGTCTTAATACTTAATGTTAAGACCATATTTATTTTCTAACTACAGCTTTCTCTTTTTTCAGATGCAGAGTGAGTTGGATAGAAGCATAACAAAGGAATTAAA
>NC_140624.1:20229059-20264059 GCF_057382275.1 Copadichromis virginalis
TACGCTATCCAGCTGCTATATATATATATATATATATATGTGTATATATATATATATGTATATATATATATGTGTATGTGTATATGTGTATGTGTATATATGTATGTGTATATATATATATGTATGTGTGTATATATATATATATATATATATATATATATATATATATATATATATATATGTATATGTATATATGTATATATGTATATGTATATATGTATATATATATATATATATATATATATATACATGTGTATATATGTATATATATGTATATATATATATATATACATATATATATATATACATATATATATATATATATATATATATATATATGTATGTATATGTGTATGTATGTATGTATATGTGTATGTATGTATGTATATGTGTATGTATGTATATTTTTTTTTCTTTTTTTTTTTTCTTTTTTTTTTTTTTTAAACCCTCAAAATCCATCAAATTGACCAGCAAAGATAAATAATATTCAAATATACTGATAAACTTACCTTTAATGTTAACATTTAATATAACAATATTACTTATCACCAAAACCATAAAATAAGCCTAAATTTGGGTTTTTCTAAATATATATTTATGTGTGTGTGTGTGTGTGTGTGTGTGTGTGTGTGTGTGTGTGTACTTAAACTGTGTATTTAATTGTTTTTTTTATTTCTTCAACATGTTTAAATTTCATGTATGTTACATCCAAAATAATAATACCGCTTGTCATCAATTCCTTATACCTATCCATTTTAAACCCAACCCTCATTAGCTATGTTTTGATTTAATTCACTGCTCTCCTGCCTCTCACACTCCGAGCGCATGGGAGTGATGGTATGCGCCGGTTTAGAAACAATTTCCCTCACTTATTAAAATGAGAAAATGTGTTTATGATTGCCCCCCTATGGCACGTCTCTCTTCCCTTTGATCTATCCTCTCTGCGTCAGCATCAAATGTTAGATATTCAAATCTCGTTACATTTATTTTTGTTTCCTTTACAGCAGACGGGCACATCTGACAGACTATTAAGTGTTATTATTTCCCATTTTTTCACAATAGACTCCACAGCAAACACTACACAGGAACCACAATGATTGAGGAGGTTACAACCATTGTCATGAAGCTTTGGAGGCAGGCGAGAGAATACAAACAGACAGATTCAGATTTTTTATTTTATTTTAAAGGAAGTGTTGAAAGACTTGTTTTTGAATAGCGACTCAGGATTAAAACAAACTGCTCCACACTGGGTCATCTTCCATCTGTGATGCCCAGTCTTGTTATCTCAGGCTGCCAGTCCAACAACTGTTAAGAAAAACAAGGTGTCGGTTTGAAACCTCGAGCCTCCAGCGCGTGACGAGGTTGTCAACTAAACAGGCCAATCTATTTATAAACACACCGCTACGGTTGGAATGTGCGAATAACATCTCAGAAACTTTGATTGCGAAGCAAATGAAAACATGACACTCATAATGAATATGTTTGCTCCTCTAACAAAAAAGTAAGGTCTCAAGTAAGTGTTATGTTGTTTAATTATTAATTTATGTTTTCTGTGGGGGGGTTTAGAAGTATTTTCCACAATAAAGATTTTAAATTAAGTATGTCCAACTTTAAGAGTGGATGACAATTCATCCATGCATCCTTTTTCTTCCACTTATCCGAGGCCAGGTCGTCAGATCGTCAGATGCCTGAACCACCTCGACTGGCTCCTTTCGATGTGGAGGAGTAGCTTCCACATTGTAGATCTTCTTGAACTTTGTACCTTTTTTTGCTTCTGTTAATTGACAATTCACAGTAACAGATAATTTGACCAGCGGTTCATGGCACTCTGCATAGATCCATTCTCAACACTTTGTTTCTGTGTGGCAGAAGCCCAACGTATGCGGCAATCTGACAATATGAGCGGTTTCTGTGTGGAGGGAGGCATCAGCTGTGGGTAAAGGGTATAACAAATCAAGGGGGACAAGTGGAACAATCCAGGGTGTTTATCTGATGCTGTGTACTCGCCATGCTCTAAATTAGACGTCACCACTGTTTCTTGTCACGAACAGAATCCAAATGTGCTGTGGGCAAAAGAGATACTTAAATGCGATTTACTTGCTCTAACATGATTTAAATGAGCCTCTTGGCTCGCCCGGACAGATTGACAGCGTTGTCTTTATCGCCACTTTGTTTTATTTTTGGCTGTTTACTTTGCCTCTCTGCTGTCATCTCGTACTACCACTTTAAAAGAGCCTGCTTAGATCTTTAGAGATCTGGAGACAATAAGCATCCTTTTATGTTCTAAGTGCTTCATATGACAAATATGAAAAGGGAGCCAAGAAAGAGCTGACAATTTTTGCGTCGCCCCGTTCCTCAGCTGCACAGAGCTTTTCAGGGAGAAGTCAAGCCTGCAATCTTTTAACATTAGAAACCTTGCAAAGAGATAGACCCCTCTCATTCAGGGTCTTGCTGGGTCAACGTCATTAAATGGAACTTCATGTACAAACAAAAAGCATTTCTGTGGAATAAAGCCTGAATCTTGAATACTCTGTTTGCGCACAGTGCAGTGTGAGTCTTTTTGTGCAGTTTGTGTTTATGAAAAAGAGACCATTTGTGTAGTAGGAATCACATTATTAGATTATTGTGTTCCCCACTGTTTTCTGCTGGCTAACTGAGGAAAGGCCTTGAAGGTTTTTTGTAATAAATTCTAATGTTGTAATCTGTTGTGCACAAACCACTCAAGATAAATAACTAAGCTAGTCAGTTTTTTTTTTAAATCAGTAGGCTTGCAGTGAAGTGAGATGCATAGCAGTAGTTTGACATATTACCAAAGAGATGGACTATATTTAAGTGCTATTAACCTAGGGAGAAGTTGATTGGACTAGACCAGTGATGACACAAACAGTTTGACAGTGTGGGAAAGTGGAAGTGATAAGCTTAGATTAAGCTGACAGCACCTGGGAGCGGACAAATGTGAGGCCATAGATCTATCTGAACTTGCGCATGAGCTTCATTAGTTTACTTGTTACTGGACACTTTATTAGCCACAGCTTCCGACTACCCGGCTGGACTAGTTGGACCCATCTCCCTTGGCTTAATTCTACAACATGCAGATTCAATAAGGTGTTTGAAACATTCCTTAGAGATTTTGATCCATATTAACACTCACCAGACCAGGCAATACTTTTACATTGTCCACTCTCTTCTATTGTAGAATTTGATGAGCTCTTGTGATTTGCACCCTTAGTTTATTGCTCTTAGCTGACAGAAGGGGTTTTCTGCCGCTGATGTGATTAAGGTTCAACGTGTTATGTATTCAAAGATGCTCTTTTGCATACCTTTGTTGTAACAAGGAGTTAACAAGTTCCTGTTTCCTTCCCATCAACTTAAAGTGTGGCCATTTTTCACGTTTTTCACAACGCACAAACAGCAAATGGAGATTTTCTCTTTTTCAGATAATTTTCTAAATTGTAGAAGTGGTTGCATGGGAAAAATCACAGTAAATCAGCAGTAATACAAGATCTTTTGGCATTAAGAACCATGCCAAGTTCAAAGCCACTCAAATCACCTCTGTTCCTTACTCTGATGCTAGGCTTGAACTTTGTGTTGACCGTGTCTACATGCAATGAATTGCTGCCATACATTTGGTTGAGGGTGTGTGTTGGATATGTCTCAGATAGAGCAAAGATAGCAGTCCCTCTCCCAAGCTAAGCTAACTATTTCCTCATCTCATATTGTAGAATTTGGTGAGCCCTTGTGGTTTGCGCTGCTATAACACTGTCGGACTAACACTGTACAGTTTCTTTGGAAAGAAGCGCCGTCTCTCAAAGCGAATCAGGCATTCTGTCATTTTAATTTCATGACCTGTGCCGTCGACCAAGTTTGGTCAGAAATTATATTATGCTGTGCTAGTAGTAGCTAACAGGTCAGTAACTGCTTACTGTAATGACATTGCAGTTCTCAGTAACAATATTAAGCTATTATATTACAGTTAAAATGATGTTGTTACTTGCATTACAAATGTCCTTCAGTTATCTGAACTAGTGCTACAGTCAATTTCATTTTGGGTGCAGGAGGTCAAAATGGTGGAGTAGTCTACAACTTTGAGGAGTGGAGATATGAACATGGATTTTATTTTTATTTCAAGAAAGGATAAGAGCATTAGGGACATGCAAACTGAGTTCAGGACAGAAACAGCAGCAAAAATATTGATACAAGAACTTCAGGTCTTTGCAACCTGCTGCAGACCGGATGTTAACACAAAGCTAGCAAAAAAAAAAAAAACCAGCAGGATGTTAAAGACTTCTTTCTACCTGTTCATGTTTCTAAAACAGACTCGCTTCGGGGATCGCTCTGAAGTGTCCTTTGGGCTGGTTTTCAACTTTGCTTTCTGTTGTTGTATCTCGGTCCTTATTAGGATTGGTGTTGGTGTGTTTGTGTTAGTGTGCGGTTTATATTGTTAACTTGTCGTTATGTTGCAACATGCGTCATGTCATTTTACAAAGAATTAGGAGAGTAATGTAACGACTAGTGTAACACATTACTTCCTACAGCAAGGACTAGGCAACATAAAAGTAATGCAGCTTTAAGGAAAGGTTATGTGTAATGTATTGCATTAGTTACAACTCCAACACCGGCAGTGGTAGTCTCCAAGATCTGTACAAAGTCGTTGAAGGAGTTCCCTTTTAAATGTGGCCAGCAGCCATGCTGGTGTCCCCTAAATTTCAGTCTTTATGCCAGCCTAAGCTAAAGGACTCTTGGGTCTTTTTCATTGATTCAACTTCTAATATATCACGAAGAAACCCATTTTTACTGTTGTTTTTTCCCAATTGCACAACTGTTGTCGTTGTTTTGTTTTTTTATCTGGCATACCAAGAACATTTCATTCGCTTAAGACAAGCAGCATCAAATCAGAGAAAAAATATTGACTCATCACATCTCACATTTACTCATCTGTTTACATCACGGTTAATAAAATGATAGTTAATCAAAACCAACATCAGTATACTAATAAATCCAACATTAGTGTTACTTTCTCTTATTGGCCCACAGTCTTTAGTGTCCTAGCTGCGATGGCAGATTTCGCAACACTCCAGACAAAACTCGAGACACTCGGTTGGCTCGCAGCAGGACTCGAACAAGACGGAGTGGCAGTGGGCGTGGCAGGTGAGCTCCTCCATGGGAACCTCCTGAACGGCTGAACAGCAGCGGGTGCACGCGTGGCAGCAGGAGGAGCAGAGGGCGTGAAGGCATGATGAGCAAGCCTCCAGGAGACCCAGGAGCAGCACGGAGCAGTGGCACCACAGGCACGCCAGCAGCAGGTGAAAGCACGTGTCTGCAAAGAACACACGCAAAATCAGACACAAAACAGATTCAGCAACGTTCATCACGTGAGGTCAAACATGTTGTGTTCTAAGAGCTTGCCGCATCCCATCACAAACTGGGATTAACGACTCTATTAACCCTAAATTAATCTCTCACATGTTTGTTTGCAGTGGCAGCTGAAAGTTGAAAGATAAACTATTGTGCTGCAATGATCAAGTGTGATTGTGTTTACTTAATCACAGAGCTTTGTTCAGTCCTCATGGGAAAATAAAAAAGGCCGCAGAGGGCTTCCAGTGATGAACAACAACTAGGAAGGAGCTGTCACATGATAATTGTGCCGCTTCCTAAATTAGGTGCAGATGAAATTGCATACATTAACCCCACCAGTGGGTTACAGGGCGTCTCTCGCGATCCCAACAGTTGTATTGTTACGAAGCTAATGTTTTCATCCTCACACGGACTGGATAGCATGTGATATCATGCAAATCAAGCTGTTTTATCCTGTTTACTGAAGGAAATAAATGAAAAGGAGGCGGCAGAATTCCCTGGGGAGTGGGGTTGAGCGTTTTCCTGCTTAGCCGCCCGAATTATACACCCCCCACCTATAACTCACGGTAATACTTGTGCGTAGATGAAAACGGAGCATTATCTGTGGCTACTGTATTGATTTAATGAGTAACTTCATAGAGATAACAACATGAACACAATGATAAACAAGGAGTGGCCCATTGCACACTTGGAGAAAACAAGAGAAAGTGCAGCTTCAAAGCCTTTCAGCAAAACTTGAAACAGCTAAATTTGTATAGAAAGAGTCACTTTTATCTTCTTTGGTAACTCATTTGAATGTAAGCTATATTGCCAAAAGTATTCACTCAGCTGCCTTCACACACATATGAACCTGACTGCCATCCCTTTCTTCAACCATAGGGTTTAATGTGATGTAGGCCCACCCTTTGCAGCTATAACAGCTTCAACTCCACTGGGAAGGCTGTCCACAAGGTTTAGGAGAGGGTTTATGGGAATTTTGGGCCATTCTTTCGTTCTTCACTGTATTTGTGAGGTCAGACACTGATGCTGGATGAGAAGGCCTGGCTCCACTCTTAAATCATCCCAAACAAAGGTGCTTAAACATTAAGAGCTTCTTAGAGCGAGCCATTCTTTCACAAATGTTTGTAGACGCAGTCTGCATACCTAGCTGTTTGACTTTATACACCTGTGACCAGAGACTGGGAGTCTGATTACTTTTTTCAAGTAATGAGCAAAGTATTATTATTGCAAAAAACTAATTAGATTACTCTTACTTATGTAAGCAAAAATGCTTTTGTCAAAAAAAATGACAAAAACATTATCGTCGGCTGTACACGTGGGAAGAAAACCTCTTTCTGCAGCGAAAAATTAAACTTCAAATCTGAGCAAGCACCTAGCACGCTGAATGTGAAATTCATAGAGAAAGCCCCGGATCCTCCCACTGACATGACTGTTGTAGCACCTGGCAAACCTCCACTGGCCCCACTCCTGCTAAACAGGTGAAAATAGACTTAGTGCTGCTGAATCTTTGATTTTATTTATTTTCTGCTGTGTTTTACTTGCATCTATTTGAAAGAATGAGTGTAAACACAAAAAATTATTTTATTTTAGATGCTGGAATATACAGAAAATAGGTTTAAATGTTAAACAAGTTTCTTCCAGTCAAAGGATGTTTTGTATAATTTAATTTTTGCTTGATGTAATATGCATAAAGTTAAAAGATTAAAACTAATAAAACAAGTTTTAAAAACAGACTTTTTCATTTGATTACATTTTATATGATGGATTATGCAGAAACAAATAGAACTGGACTGAAAGGTCTATAAAGTATTCAGGTTGCGTATCATGTTTTTAAAAAGTAACTGAGTAATAAAGTAACTAATTACTTTAGAAAATAAGTAATCAGTAAAGTAAGGGGATCACTTTCTGGGAGAAGTAATCAGTAACTAATTACTATTTTCAAGTAACTTGACCAACACTTCCTGTGACCATGGAGGGTTACAGGTGAATTTAATCATTTGGATGGGTGAGTGAATACTCACTTGGTAATAGTAAGTAGGTAAGTAAATAAAGTTTATATACAGGGTGGGCCATTTATATGGATACACCGTAATAACATGGGAATGGTTGGTGATATTAAAGTCCTGTTTGTGGCACATTAGTATATGTGAGGGGGCAAACTCCTCAAGATGGGTGGTGACCATGGTGGCCATTTAGAAGCCGGCCATCTTGGAAACAACTTTTGTTTTTTCAATAAGAAGAGGGCCATGTGACACATCAAACTTATTGGTAATGTCACAAGAAAAACAATGGTGCGCTTGGTTTCAATGTAACTTTATTCTTTCATGAGTTATTTACAAGTTTCTCTTTGTTCGCAGCCATTGACATGTCGAAAAGGTTAACACGTGAGGAGCGGATCGAAATTGTGTTGATATCTGGTGAACGCAGTAACCGGGTCATTGCAGCAGATTTCAATGCAAGACACCCTACGAGACCACCCATCTCCCATGCTACAGTTAGCAAACTGCTTGCTAAGTTTCGTGAAACTGGTTCAGTGTTGGATTTGCCAAAATGTGGACGCAATAAAACTGTCACTAATGAAGAAACATCAGTGGCTGTCCTAGCTTCATTCAGCAAGAGCCCACAGCGTAGCACTTGCCGCATGTCACTGGAGAGTGGCATTAGTCGAACATCCCTTCGGCGGATATTAGCTACTCACAAATGGCACCCTTACAAACTCCAGCTACTGCAGCATCTCAACAAGGATGACCCAGATCGGCGCACAGAATTTGCAGAATGGGCAAAACAAAAATTGGAACAGGACCCTCAGTTCACGCAGAAGATTGTGTTCAGTGATGAGGCAAACTTTTATGTGAATGGTGAAGTTAACAAACAAAACCACCGCTATTGGTCTGACACTAACCCACATTGGATGGATTCCTCCAAGACTGTTGGAACAACAAAAGTGATGGTTTGGTGTGGTATATGGGGTACAACGATAGTGGGTCCATTCTTCATCAATGGAAGCCTCAAGGCCACTGGATATTTGAAATTGCTACATGATGATGTGTTTCCCTCTTTATGCACTGAAGCTGGCACGTTCCCTGAGTTTTTCCAGCAAGATGATGCACCACCACATTATGGGTGCCAGGTCCGAGCATTCCTAGATGAACAGTTTCCTGGAAAGTGGATTGGTCATCGTGGGTCAGTTGAATGGCCCCCAAGGTCTCCCGATCTGACCTCCTTAGACTTTTATCTTTGGGGTCATCTGAAGGCAATTGTCTACGGTGTGAAGATACAAGATGTGCAGCACCTGAAACTACGGATACTGGATGCCTGTGCAGGCATTTCTCCTGCGGTGTTGCTATCGGTGTGTGAAGAGTGGGAGAAGAGGGTTGCATTGACAATCCAACACAATGGGCAGCACATTGAACACATTTTATAAGTGGTCAGAAACTTGTAAATAACTCATGAAAGAATAAAGTTACGTTGAAACCAAGCACACCATTGTTTTTCTTGTGACATTACCAATAAGTTTGATGTGTCACATGGCCCTCTCCCTATTGAAAAAACAAAAGTTGTATCCAAGATGGCCGACTTCTAAATGGGCACCATGGTCACCACCCATCTTGGGGAGTTTGCCCCCTCACATATACTAATGTGCCACAAACAGGACTTTAATATCACCAACCATTCCCATGTTATTACGGTGTATCCATAAATGGCCCACCCTGTATATTGTGTCTATCAAACTCTTCCTGACTTAACTGTATGTTCTCAGTTTATTAGCTTAATCAATTCCTCAGATTAAAAGTGAGAACAGACAGATGTCACAATATAACCATATAGAAGCAGTAATATAGAAAAAAAAAGAATATTTTTACTGTGTAATAACTTTTGATATTGTGTATGTTAATATCACAGTTATTATTGTCTTAGTCCCGAAATACAGAACTTGCCTTGTCTTGGAAAGGAACATTGATCTGCTAGCGTATTAAAATTGCTTACTGTGTGCATCAAAATAAACGTTACAGTTTGTACTTTCTGTTCACATCGTCATTGTTCTTTACATTATGTAAATCAAGTCATACTGTAGAACTTACCAGCAGGTGTAGCCGCAGTTTGGTGTGATCCAGCCGCAGCACCTGTCTCCTTTTTCCTTTTACTGCTCCTGCTGCCGCTGTGCACTGACAACCTGGAGCCCGGCAGTCTGTCATCTGGAGCTGTGAGGCCACACCGTGGACACTCGGGCTTCTGCTGGTGGTCATATGTACGTTTCTTAAATGCTGCTGCCTCCTGTGAGGCCTCTGCTGGTGGAGAAACAGCAGGCAGAGGCTGAGCTGGAAATGGAAGGATCAGCTCGTGAGATTGTTGCAACTAAATGCCGGATGAAACAGTTTTCTGGCACATGTTGTTATATGTCTGTCTTTATCATTAGTTATAATTTGATTAAGTATTTCAATGATTAATTACAATGTGAATTAAAGAGGAAATTTCTTAGTTTACACCTTCTAAATAACCTGATCAGTCAGAGTAACAATAAATTTTTGTAACTGTATTAATAATGCTTCGCAGGTCTCTTTGTTTCCACTTACAGCTGATAAGATCAGTGGTGATGGTATTTCCTCTGCTAACAGGGTCACCCACTGAAAGGATTTCCTGGGCTGATTTTAGAGACGTGCTACCTTGAGACACAAAAAGAAAGACAAGTTAGATGTTGAGTTGGTAAAAAGGCAAGAAGCTCTATCGTGAATGCACTCAGCTCTTATATATTTGCCAGAATATTGCGATATTTAACAAATATAATGGAAACCTCTTAAGTTGCGAGCTCTTATTGCTGTCCCATGTTGCTTTATTGTGTCCAAAAAGCTTTTGACCCTTTGCCCATTTTGTTGTGGAGAAACACTAAAACCTTTAAATACGGAAAAATAGAAATCCTTACAAATAGTGAACAGAGGAACCAAATGTTGGTCCTTGTTTCTGTATTGGTTGAGAAAACCTATAAAATCTTGCACCTCCACCCTCACACCCACCCATTTCTCGTGATTTCTTAAAAATGACACCATTGTTTACATATGCTAATTAGGAAAAAGAGCGAGACTTTTGTCAATGTCCATCAAATAATCCGTCCTTAATCCTATTAACATAACTCTAAGTTACTGGAATTATTTGTTTTTACATCACATCATCTGCACTTACCTTTAGTCTGGCTTGTTTTTTGCTCCTCCCCATCCACAGATAAGTGCTCTCCTGGTAACATGTCTGGTGTACATGACTGCTCAGGATCCTTCTTACGCTTTGTTCACTCGATCTCCTCCTTCACCCTCTGGCTTCTGTCCACACCAAAGGGTCAGGAAACCTCCACCAACACCCAACATGCCGACATGAGTCACCGCTCAGGAGGCTTTTAGCTGTGCTCTTTGTGTGTGTGTTTTGTTGTGAGTTAATAACAATCCCCTTCCCAACAGAGCGGCTGTGCCAAACATTGCTGATCACAGAGCACAAAGAAGGCCGAGGCCTTGCTGAGTGACTTCAAGTTGCTTTCTCTGTTCTGCTTTTAGTCACCTAACACAATGGAGACACATACCCCATGAGTGTGTCAGCTGAATATTGTGTATGTTCTCTTCCCTCTTTCTCACACAAGCCAAACCGATAAAAGTTGTCTGCTGTCTAGCTTTTAGTATGCATAACATAGTAATATTTCCCATGTGAGATGAGAAGATGCCACTAATTTCAAGAAAAGTCATATTTTTATGTGTGCCATAAAGCAGGATATTTTCCTGTTTTGTGCATTACTCTGTTTGCCTTTCACAATTGTTCAAATACCTTAAAATGTAAAAAGAACAGAGTAAAAAGTCAACATTTGTCATTGACGAGCCAACATTCAGTCCTGAGCCTGACATGCTTGTTTTAATCCTAAGAGCTTCTGTGGAGAAACAGAGCGTTAAAGCTGCCAGCTTTGTTTTTCTTTTTTAATCTCGAATCATTCATTTCATCAGGACCAGGGGTTTTAATAATTACCAATAAGGTGGTTAAGCCAAGAACCTGCTCAGAACATTTTTATGACGTTAAGTTTCTTTTTAATGACTTTAGATGCAATCAGTGTGTAAAATCAGTGTGTAAATGTCTGGCATCATTTCTGAATGGTGATTTTTTTTTTCAGCTGTTTAACTTATTTGTTAAGAGATGGTTAATTAGATTCATTTTGAGAATATCCTTTTACTTTTTCTTTTCACACCAAAAGAAAACTTTTTAAAATTCAGACATTCCAAAGATTTTACATTTCTGGCTCACAAGATCAATTTAGACTAAAATAAAAATAAATTGCTTAAACTTGACTTGAAAATTGAGCTTGACAGTTTCTGGTATGTAAAGATTTGCCACATCATTGCATCGTTGGATTTAAAAGATGAAATCAGTAATAAGTAGTTTAAATACATTTAAATCTTTGCATGTGGAGATATTGTTTTTCCCGCAGAAGAGAACGTCGCGAACAGAACGAGCACATGTGCGGCAGCATCATTATTACCCACTGATGAGAAGATGAACAGAGACCGGCCTTTTTGGAGGGGCTGTTGATTAAGTGCTGTCAAAAGTGCTACATTAAAAAACATGCTGACTGGCCCGCCTCGCAGCGAGTATATGGCACATCAAAGCAACACATAAGTGAAGCTGTTGAAGTTGTCTAGCACCATGCTAACTTTCAGTCAGTACGCACACGGCACGGAGGCAATCAGAAGAAAATGTCATCTAATAGGCTGACAGCAAATCAAAGCAAGACCTGAGAAGGAACAGCAAACCTAAAGCTAACATGTTATCAGCAAAGACAATTACTGACAATAGTCAAAACAGGGAGCTGAAAAACCTTTTGTTCTGTGTTTGGTTGTGAAGTCTACAGTCACAGCTTCACTTCAGGGTGTGTATCAGTTGATGACACAATGTTGGGAGTGTTTATTTTATTATTTTAATTTCTAATAATTTAACAGGGATTGTAGCTGAGACCTCTTATCGGTGATCTTTAGAAATATAATATAATATATTCATATAGTAATATAGAAAACACTTATTTCAGGGTATGGTAGCATGATGAAAGTGAATGCAGAAGTTATTTTACTGTCTTTATGGAAATTTAATTAGCTTTATCTAATTTTGAAACAGTTAGCAGTACTGTGAAATTTATGTAAAAATTAAAGTGTAATGTTAAAATGTTATGATTGTACTGACAGGGGCTGCAGCCATTTTTTGAAACAATGGTTTGGAGAAACCTCACAGTGTTTAGGTTACAAGTACATGCACCATGTCAAACAAATCCAAACATGACACTACAAATTTGCCTTTTTTTAAACTTTGTATAAATCAGCATTAAAAATACCCGACGCATGGGTGTTACATTTTTAAGTATGCAAGTTGATAACTGAAGGAAAAAGCATAATGTTGCACAGCCTTATAAATACAACATTAAACTATTATATATATTTTTATTGTTAAATGTTGGACACAAGCCTACAGACTGACACATCTTTACACACATTATACAGACCGTGTTCTCAATAACAAAAACAGAACCTTTATTTCAGTATACAGACCCTCATTTAAAAAAAAAAAACTGACCTGTGAAAATCCCATATTTTCTATCAATAATCACAACAGAGAAAACAGAAGAAACAGTGCACAACGAATGCTTTTCAGTTATTTAAAAGTGTCTTTGAGACACAAACTATTAACAAACATTATCAACAAACATTTTCTATCATCATAAATAATTAATACAAAAGCGTACGGGTTGTTTTTGGTGAAAAATCACAAATTGTTCTAAATTGTTGCCATTTTCTTGGCAAGATGTCCGTTAGAAAGTCAAACAAAACAAACAAACAAACAAAAAATACTATTATCCTAAGAAATGCGACTAATCTCGGTCACCTTTAAATGCTCAACTTGTTACATGTCTGTTTGATATTTGAATAATAACTGTTATTAAGATATATAGTCCAATATTTAAATATTTGATAAAAGTATTCCCAGCACAGAGACCACAAGTGGCACTATATTCTGCTTTCTTTTGCTGTTTGACTGAAATTGAGGAGAAATTGAGGCTGCTATAATCTGTCTCAAAGCTAAATTTACTTTATTACATTTGCTGATGAATAGAAAATATTCTAAATAGTTTTAATGCTGATTTTACTGCTTTTCTTAACAATCAAAGAGTCATTCAAGGTCAAACAAATGCCCTCCATCATTTTCACTCATGTCTGGCTGCAGGCTGACTGGTTTCACTGTCTGTATCAGACATCCTTGGTCATTCACCTTCAGCTCTTTGTCTTCAAGGAAAAGCGGCCTGTAAGAGGTTAAATAGAAAAGATATCAAACTTCAGAGTTATATCGCTAAATTTTTTTGGAGCGAATTTTATATCAAAGCTAAACTCACGTCTGGACACGAGGAGAGAAGTTTTGGTTTCTGTGGCTGTCAGCCATGCTGCTCCTTTGTATTTCACTCTTTGAATTTCCTCTTACGTTGTCTTTCTTGAGTCCTGGCAGTGACGCCTCTGCCAGTGCGGTCTGAAAAGAAAAGTGAGCATAAATGAAAGAGTGGCCACGCCCCCAACCTGTAAGCACTCCTGCGTTGAGAATGCATTGGCTCACCTGCAAGCCAGAATTCATTAGGGTTCCATAACCTGCACTGGAGGAAATACTTTTCATCAGTGATGGATTTCTGCAGATAATAGAAAATAACAGATAACAGCAATGAAAATTCATAATGTATTTAACAAATGAATAAGAGTAAAGGGCCTCTACTGAATGGAATTTTGAATTTTCCAACCACGTTTATCCATATTCTAAAGATTTTTGAGAATTTTTTCAAAGTCAACATCGTCGGATTTGAGTGATATAGGAGAGCGATCAGATTGGAATTTATGGATTGATTTCAACTTAAATTTCAAAGCCGTGATTCCTGGAAATGCTAAAAATGTAACTTTTGTCTCCATTAATATTGCGCCTTATATTTCACAGCAATTTTCAGCTGTTTTAAATAAATCACCTGCAGAGATGTCTGTCTTTAAAATAAGGAAACTAAACCTTTCCTTTTGGTTTTTATAATATAGATGATACTTAGCACTGTAGACCATAAGGTTGAATATAAATTTGTGAATTTACAAACAGCAGAAGTTTGTGGTTACTCATGCTAAAGCTGTGTTTTGTGATTAAAATGTGATATTTTGATTATTGTGTAATTAATTATCATTATATTTATGAAATATGTACAGATACCCTGATGGCGGCACTGCGATAAACTAGGAGGATCTACTGTACCCTGTGATCTTCTGGGATCGCCTCCTCTGGTATTCCACCTCATCCACAGTCCACACCGCACCTTTCACATTCTCCACGCGCACGAAACACTTGTGCAGGCTCAAGTTGTGTCGAACCGCATTCTGATCCAGATGAAATCAGAGTGAGGAAGATATTTCTGAATGCATGCAGCATGCATCGGGTATGACACACAGTGGGATACAGAGTTAATCATCTGCAGGTGGAATACCTTCCAAGTGGCGGCGTTGCGTCGGAAATAAGCAAATGTCCTTGTGAACCAGTTGTATATCTCGTTGAGGGTTAGTTGCATGTCTGATGTTTCCATGATAGCCTGTAGATGGAAAGGAAATAATACACTGTAGCACAATACAGGATCAAATTAAAGCCTTCACTAGTTTATCGAAGGCAAGGAACAAAGATACGGCTTTTGTGTTTGTTTAAATTTAAGGAATCGCCAATTCTGCAAAAATAATGCTATAGTAGAAACAGATGCATGTTTTTCTATCAAGATTCACGCTTTAATGCTACGAAAATGTTAAAAAAAAATCAATTACAGATATTTCACAACCCTGCAGGTGAGCATGTATCTGGACCAGAAGGAGACTCCTGACATTTACTGCTTCCAGATGTTTTTGAAGCACCCTGTGATCTATTAGATGTCTCACGTGGTTACAAAGTATGAGCTTGTATGACTGCTCGGATTCTCTGGCATGAGTCTGTTAGTTGCTCCAAAGCGCTGGACGCAATGCCTTTGGTGAGGGAACTTTTACACTCCAAGCTCCAAACAGAAATGTAAAACCGACCTTTAATTGGACTCTTAATTGAAGTAGGCAATTACTTCCTTCTTTTTATTTACTTACTTTATTGTATTTTTTATTGTGCTTAATCATTTCTATCCTGTTTTTTTTACTCAGTTAATGATTCTTCTTCACACTTATTTTATCGACGTAGTTAAAGTGTACTTGCACAGTTTTTACATTTTGTGCAACAGCAAAACAACATATAACACACTGCGACTCCACACGAGACATCAAAAATGTAAATGCATTGGTTAACTACATACACATATATGACATTTAATATACAAACATCAACCTAATACAATCTTTTACACACACACACAAACAAACAAAACAAAATTTCTAAACTTACATATACAAACCGAGGTTAAATATATAAAAGATATAAAAAGAAAAAACACAAACAAGCACATTTTTTTGATGTCAGGTGGATAAAAATATTGAAAATTAAATGTTTTATTCTGTTTTATAACATTATTCTGTCTTACAGTTAACTAGTGAGTCATGTGTAAACTATTTTTACTTATTAATCAGTTGTAAAAAGACCTCATGTCAGTTTTTCCATATTCACGCTCTAAAACCAGCTGACTACTAAAACAACAGGAAAACATGCATATTTAACTTGATAAAAACTTCAAACACGGATTGAAAATTGTATCACTTGAATCAAGTTATTCAAATCAATATGCAACATAGAGATTCCATGAAAACGTTGTTTATCCATTAATACGGGACCAGCAAATACAAAATAAAAGAAGGCGAATAGAAAGTTTAAAAAAACCTGTCATACCTGTCGAATCAGTGTGGCATAGGTGAAAGGTGGTCTGAGATCAGTGTTTTTGTAAAGCTCATATTCATTTTCTGAAACAAGAAAAAAAGCAGAATAAAGAAAAAGCAAAGTGAAAAATCTGGAATGAGCTGCTGTGTGTCAAGTGGCCAGGTTACACGTCACCTGAAGACAGCGAGTAGACCAGAGGGTGATTACGACGTCTGATTGGCCCAACGCCTGACGTGTGAGAGGGGAACTCTTTCTCACACCCCTGGGATGGAGTGCCAACAGGATCTAGAGGTCGAGGGGACACCTGGGCTGGGTCTGATGGTCTCAGCGAGGGTAAGCTGTTGGTGACTGAAGTGAGCTGAGAGTGACAAAAGCATGAAGTTAACAAAGGATCGAGAGCAGCGAACACTCTGACAGGGAAACAAAACAGAGTGGGAGATTCATAACAGGGCGTAACGGAGCGATTGGATTTGCCTCTTCAGAGGTGATTCCTCTAATGTCACAATAAGGAGGAAGCCAATTATTGTTAATTATAGGGTGAAATTGTTTGGTGGGTGTTGTGATTATGGCGCAATATTTGCAAGATTAACAAATGATTAGCTCCCACATTATCACAGCACGTCTGTGCCAACAGCTGGACACAGAGAGGAGAGGAAGCGCTCTGTACATTTAGCGTCCTCGCTTTGAAAAAGCACCGAGGGCTCCGCAAAGTAAAAGAGCAAAGATCAAATTAGAGCCATAGTCAAAAGGTGCTTTGTAAACTTTTTCAAAAAATGAATTTGTGTTTCAATTTGATAAAATATTTCTTACCAGGACCCTCATCACACATAGCATTGCCTCAGTGCTGTGTTTTGGGGATTTTTTTGTTCCTAAGGAAATGTCAGCTTGCTTTTGCAACTCATTCAACTGTAAAAGTTCAACAAGTCAATTACAGCCTGGCAGTATCTTCATCAGCGCTAGAAGAGATGAGGGTGAAGCCAGATGTGCTGTTTTCTCCACATATTTGGAGTTTCCCCCCCGTAACGCCGTAAATATCACGGCTCATTTACTCGACCTGTGTTGTTCGCGTAGCTATTACTGAACGCTGCCTACCTGCGGGCCGCACGGGTCAGCAGCCGTGTCGGACTGTGGCGACTGTGCAGGTGCCGAGAGCGATTGAGCTTCTAAAGATGGCAGATGCAGGTGAGCCATCATTGCCTGCAGACGCTGCCGTTCTTTGCAGAGCTGTAAGTGGAGATGAAGAAAGGAAGCGGAAATTGTAGTGGATGGTGTCACATTGTAATCACCAGACAGAGGTTATTGAAATGGAAGGCTGTGAACCTGACAGATCTCTGGAAGAAAGCGTTCGTTCTGTGTCAAACACCAGGAAAAGCACAGCAGGGGCTGAATGTTGCATGAGGATTTAGCATAAACAGAAAGGTTTCTAGATAGTCGAGCATTGGAGAAATTAATCAAGTGTTTCTTGTTTGAAGTGACTGCAGACAAGCCTTGCTCCAAATATAAACTTTTTTTTTCTTGGTTGGGTTGGGCATATATAAAGTATACAGAAAAATCCTCTTATCTCATGCATAATATCAGGTATCACCCATGTTTTAAATTATGACTGTATCATCATCTCAGTTCATCATTCAGTCTATAGAATATTACACATTTTGATGACGTAGCAACTAATCCCCCACATGATCCATAACAATTTAGAGGTTATTGTAACGTGCGAAGCACCGAAAGAACGCTATGAAAGTCAAGTCAAAGTTTATTCCTACAGCACATTTTAAAAGAACTCAGCTCACCAAAGTGCACAGGTTATACAAAATGCACATTTATCCGTAACAGTCACCAAATACATACTAAAAACCATCAAATACAATCAATTAAGTATAAAAGCTAGGGTTCTCTGCTCAACTAGAACTGAAAGCAAGAATAAGTAGTTTCAATAAGTTTCAACAGAGACGTGGGCAGCTGAAACACTGCTGAAAAGGCTCTAGCTCCTCTACTTTAAGTCTGGATTTATGAACACTCGTGCTTCTGGTTTGTAGACCTCAGTTGGAAATTGCACATAAAATGATAAAATCAATGTTGACCTTGAGAACATCTTAACACTGTGCAAGTTTCAATAAATCGGACATAATTCAAGCATCGCTGCTTCCTTTTCTGTCAGTGATACTTATAAGTTAAGAGTCCCTACCTGAAGGTCAAGCTGCTGAACCACCTGCATCTGGACTCTGCACTGGGCTGTACTTCTGTCATCCAGAGTGTGTTCACTGCTTATGTGCCTGAAACAAATAGAGCAAATATGTTAGGAGATTTTTTTTAAATGTAGAAGTAGAGGAAGAATCTTTTATCTCTTATCAAATACTGTGGATAAAACAACATTTAGACCCACACTGATGATGAAGTGAATGTTAAGGGCTATAACAACAACAGTAAGTATCTAAACAAAAATAAATCAAACTCAAATCAGCTGTGTGGTTATGAAGTAAAGGATTTTACAATATTTGCAGAAAGAAAGTTTAAGTTTATTTATATTGTTATTCTCATGTCTCAATGTTCGTTTTGGTTTTGAGTGAACAGTAAACAAACAAACAAGCAACACAAACAATAAAATCGTGTTAATTTCTAATTTTAGTTTTAAATAACCAGATTTTTTGTTTTTCACAAAGTAACATAACTAACATAATATTTAACATATTTAACTGTAAGCTGATCAATATCATAATTTTAAAATTGTAAAGTTTGAAAGAAGTAATCAAAATGAAAAAAGCAAATCCATAACAGTGGAGCTATTACCTAATTATGTCTTTTCAAATGTAATCCATTTCATTAAAAAAAATGTGATTACATAATTCACATATTATCCATTAGTATCTGAAGATGAGGTTAAGAGATGTCAGTTATTCTGCTGCTTTGTTTTCACTGCTATATGTCAAAAATTAAAAGTGTGAAGATTGTTTAAACCTACTTGATAAACTGGCTGAAGTTTTCACAGACTGACTCACAACCGGGCCAATTACACACGCCGTGACCGAAGAGGGCGTGTTTGGCAGCGTGATCACCTTTAACAGTGCTGATCGAGAGAGAGAGAGAGAAGGGCCTGTCAAGATTAAAGAAACCACAGCAGGCAAACAACAAAACAGCAATAAAACAGATATAAGAGTGTTTTGTTTTCTTTTCAGGTAGCAGAAATGACAGGAGAGAGGTGGCAGGGAGCACTGACAAAAAAAAAGCACAAAAAACAGGATAACTATTTACTTTTGATTCGGGACGTGTACTGCAGTTACGTAAACTTTTTCTTTGCTGATCCACTTCAGGTGGCAGAACACAAAGCAAACAAACAATACAAAATACATTGTCCCCAAGGGGAATTAAAAGTGAAGTCTCAAAAGCAAACATCTCCTCACCCGCACCTTGAGAGAAAAAAAAAATGTCTACAGATGACAAGTCTTTGATGTTAACAGAAAAAAGGCAGTGTCACCTGAGCCCTCCTGCTGCTTACAGCGAGAACAGACGGCTCTTACCTCTCAGCTCTGTGAGGACAGGCAGACTGCTGGTCATCGGCTTGTCTCCCTGGGACTTTTGCTGACATTATTTTGCCAGCGGAAGATTCTCGATTCTCTTTTATTGTGGTTTTATCTTCAGTCATTCCAATTGTGAGCTCTTTCCATACTTGCTGCATCTTTGCAGGGCTGAGACAAGCTAAAAGATGATTGAAAACACAAAGTCTATCAATACTGCTGCAAATAGCAAAGTAGCTGTGGTGTATTTTTCTAGCGATGTAGCATTTGTTATTCAGTGTACATTAATTATACAGAGCCCCTGCTGTTCCTTCAATCTCGAAATGATGACTTAAAACACATAGTATGCACAAAATGAAAGAGTTGATTTGAAGAAACTTTTTGTTAATGTATAACTTTTGGAAATAGATGTAAAGAGGAGTGACCTGGAGAGAGAGCGGGAGAGGACAGCGCTGGTCTGTGCGCCCGGAGGAGCTGCTGCTGTTGCTGCTGCTGGAGTTGGATGAGCTGCTGGAAGACGAGCTGGGGAGAGGAGAGCTGGAGGATGGGGAAAGAAAGCATTTCTACTGAGGTAGTAAACACTGCCCTCACTCTCTTTTGCCATACCAGAGTGAGACCAGTCAGTCCATTAAGGGTCACATCTGGTAGATGTTTAGATATCGATTCTGGGCTTTTAAGGCTGGAAGAGCGTAATTTTAAGTCAGGTGATATCACCATTTAATGATAACGTTTAATGACTTTATCAGTTGCTGAAATGATTTTAAAATAAAAGGCCAAATCCACATACTATTTCTGTTCAAGCTCAGATGTCAAAATTCTTTTAAAATAAAAGCCCAAATCCATTCATTATTTCACTTTAATCTCTACAACCAGAGAAAGGAAAAGTAATAAATATTTATTTTTTATATGTGTATCAATCTTCAACAATAGGATATCCTCCAAAAATATATAGGTGTGTAATATTGTAGCCTGAGACTCTTACCTCTTTGATTTTCTTACTGGACTGTTGCTGAAGCAGCTGAATCTGTTGTTGCTGCTTCTTGTAGAACTCTTTCAGGTGATGCTATCAAAAAATGTAGCATTATCACGATCATTTAGACACTTATAACTGCTACTGGCAGAAATGTTTGTTTGTTTTATTTATTTTAGGCTGCCTCATGGTTGCCAATCTTAGGTGTGTGGTACAATTTCAGTATTTGGTATATTACAGAAGGTGGAAACAATGACAAAAAGTTTTTTTTTTACTGAAGATAGAGATTTACAGACACACTAGCTGGGTATAGGCTGTCTGATATTAAACCTGTTCAAAGACTGCGTGCTTAAGCATTAAAACACTTTAACCCAGGCAAACTCTTTATAAAAATCATGATTCTTTGTTGTTTCCCTGCTACAAGAGGAGAATAAATAACAACAAAGCAACAACAACAGAAACCACAGAAGAAAGGGGTCATAGGCTAACATTGCCATTTTAAATACTGACATCTTGGTGATATGATGGTACTAAGCCAAAATTAATACATTCTCTTTAATGAGATGGAGTTAAACCTTAGTGGAGAAAGTCTAGGTAAGTGAAAAGGTTGAGTTAAAATCCAGAAGCGTTTTTAATAATTATACCTTTTGGTTCTCCTAGTATAAGTCATAATGTGCTAGCACTAGCACTTTTGCACTTTATCTAATGTTAAATATGTATTATAACATTTAGTAAGCTGCTGTGTTATTGTATTATTATTATTATTATTATTATTATTATTATTATTATTATACATATTGGTTGATTGGTTGACTTTGAAACACCAGTTTGCTTTGGAATGACTAGCTTACAAATTAGCTCACCTTGATAGCATTAAGCTCATGTTAATCACGGCCTCAGTCTAAATCATTTTGCAGTAACATTAACTCAAATATCTAACCTTATAACCACAATGTATTCTCATTGTCATAAATTCCCATTGATAAGAGTTTTGTCGTTTTTTAACGCTTGCTAGCTAAGTCACTTCTCTTAGCTAGTAAACTAGGCTAAGTTAACAACAATCATAATAATTATATGTATATGCAAATAATAAATAAACAAATATAGTAGCCAATTTACAAACTTTGCTGTGTTATGTAAGTCATGTTTATCAAACACCACCACCCTGACATGTATATATGTTAACTGTGCAAATACCTGATGAAGCAGAAGGGCTTGCTGCTTCTGGTGGATCAGAGCCTGCAGCTGGCTGGGAGCCAGAAACTGCTGAATCTGCTGAGGGGCCATCATAGCAAGAAAGACCTCAAAGAAGAAGAGGAAGGACAACATTTTAAAGGACAGTCAGGAGTGCAGTCAAAACAATAACTGAGACAGAGTGTCAGGTGATAAACAGTAATAACCATCAAATGGGAATCTTTCCAATTACACAACAGTGTTGTCAACCTTTTGTGAACATCATCATGCTGGATTGTGTCACTGACCCAAAATGAGACTGGAGATAGGCTGACCAGTTAATTAGCAACACAATTTCAAGCTTGTTGTGGCTCCTAATAGAAGTGTATGGGTATTAATAAAGGCAAACACTCCCAGAATAATAACTGATCTGCGCTGTCACTGATAGGGTGACAAATAACAAGGCTATTGTCTCCCTTTGTAGTCACACAGAGCCTACAGCAATTACCATGACTGCATTAAGAAACAACAACATGCATATTCCACATGTTGTATTACAAACAACACATAAAAAAGGTGCTACTAAATGATTGTTGGGGAAAATATAATTTATTTGAATTTTGCAGTATGTGGTTTCCTTATCTATATATAAAACATCAACCGTTATATAAAGACTAAAGCTGTTCTTTGGGTTTGGTAAAGCTGTCATATTGAAGTAATATCTCAGCAGCCTGCAGGATGTAATGAAAGAATGCACCAAGGACTTCAAGTTTGTAATTTTTCCACCCATCAGTCCATTGAGATGTTGCCCCCTGTGTTCAACCAGACTGAGAAAGTTAAGAGCAATAGGCATTACATGAAGAACAAGGAAGGAAGGAGGTGCAGTGGTCTTATTTAGTGCTGAAACAGCTGGCCTTTTAATTTACTGGTTGATTGGCAGAAGTTAAATCAACCATCAAGATTATGTAGACATACTTTCTCAAAAACCAGGGGGAGGACAAAGACGCTTTACCAAAATTAGCAAAGAAAAAAATAAGCTTTAAAAAAGTTCAACTACCACACCCCAAAAAAACACAAACCACACGGTGGTTATGCCACGTTTTTAAAAATATAAAAGTTTAACCCTTGTGTGGTGTTCGTATTTTTGTTACTCAGCCAGTGTTCATGGGTCTGGTGGACCCGCTAGAGTTTTGGCTTTCCAAATTAACACTATCAAACAATTTTATGTTAAATTACTCAACAGATGTTTACTTCATCCCAATTACAAGACATATGAACAGCAAACATGGTTAATTTTTTCCCTTTACCTTTGTTAGATCACATTTATGAATTAATGTGCTTCTCGTTTTTCTTTTATATAAAATGTTATAAATAAATCAGTTATAATCAAGTGGAGTGAGTGGAAAGACACAACACATTTACACGTGAAAAAATAATTAATTGTTTAATTTTTCTTTTGAAAAAAACTGAACACGGGTCTCACAGACCCGAACACCATACAAGGGTTAAGACAAGACTGACAAATATATGTGTCAAACTTTTTTTGTTCTCCCCGAATGTTCTTTTGCATGTAGGTGCAGCTGGCTTCATTATCGCACTTTACAAATCACCGTGCATCCATTTGCTGCGTGCAGCCTGGATACAGGTAAGAAAGAAATGCATTGAAGATGAAGGTCCCTGCCTTTTATTATCAAAGGAAAAAAAACAGTTTTCTACATGAATAGTCCTTATTTGTAATATTTTTAGGGTTTTCAGATTGAAAAAAAAATATTCATATCACAAGTCATTATTAAATTCTGAAGACCAGAATCTGGGTAAAGGGTAAAGTTATTATGTCAGCTGAAAATACCCCCCCCCCCACCAAAAAATAGGATCTTTAAATATTAACACCATGCAGTTGAAGTCCAGATTTAGAAAGTGAATTAGGAGAATAGAACAGAACAAAAGTGACAAGATGACAGGACGGACTGGAGGAAGCGCTGTTGCTGGCCGCTAATTATCTCAGTTGTTTCATTGATCCCTTAGATTAAGATTACCAGGGATGGAATTGCAAGAGACAACCATAAAATTGTGTTGGGCCATGCTTATTTGCCGTTCACTTGCATCTGTTTGACCTAGGTCTGTGCACAATTATTCCTCCCTGGCTCTGACTCACAAGCTAATAACGAAGGACAAACAAGAATTCTGTGTGTCAACTCCCCGCTCCCCTCAGATCTCATATGAAATCTTTGTCACTGTCAACAGAGCCGTGAGCTCTGGGTTTCGTGTCCTGCCAGAGGATATCCAATATGAGGCCATGGGGTATTTCTCTCTTGACATCTGTTTGAGGAAGAGTGTTCTGTTTTCCACTTATGAAGGAGAGGAAAGAGCTGAAGGATGAAGAAAAGGAGGATGAGGGGCACGATGAAGGAGTAGCAGGACACACACGTACCTGTTTATGCTGAAGAGTCTGCCAGTCGTCGCCACTCAGAGTGCCAGCGTTCCCATTAGCGACTCTTTCCCCTCCACTACTGTCTGTGTGACTGAGGAGGCTGCTGGCTGGGTTTTGACGGGCTGTTGTGGGACTGAGAGGGGACTCTGGCATCTCAGCTAACATCATAAAAGAAGCTGGTTATCAAAGATGTAAGCTGCAAACTTCTACTGCTATTTGAAAAAAAGAAAATCTCAAAGACAGGACAAAGAAAATCTAATTAAAAAATATTCTTACAACCAAAACAAAAATAAAATGTTTCAAGGAAGGCCTAAAATAGGCTGAAATATGCTGCAGATAATATTTAGAGGACTGCTGACAAAAAAAATATAGATACATTTTTGACTTTCAAGTAAAGATTTCAACAATTTTAATGAATGCCAATCATAAAAAACATCAGTGCATGCTTTTTTTGACCTGTTATTGACTTCCTAACATTTAAACGATAATACCCTGTAAGATTTAATCATTTAATACCATCAAAAGTCAGAATGATTGATTGTAACTGGATGTATCCAGAAAATCGATCTATAGATTATAACATGTATAGGCATTAAAGAAAATTAGTCAACATATCTTACCACTGCACAATGGCAAAGCTAATAAAAAGCTCCCTAACAATAGTTTAAACACATATCCTGTTACATAAAACATGACTTTAAGTTTTCATATAAAGTCCTGAAATGCACAGGAAGTACAATCTAAGCTCTCCTACTGAAAACGAACAAAAGCTTCGTACCGTTAAGGTGAACAGCTGAATTCAGAGCAGCCAAGAAGAGTTGGTGTCTTCAACTAGGCAGTTTGGAGTGTGGATGAGAGATAACTGATGGAGTTGTGTGACTACCTCGAGGGGAGGAGTCACAGCACTGTGAGCAGGAAAAACAATATTATAAAATCAGCCGGCGCTACAAATATATTTAAAACATAAAAGTGCCGGCAAAAGTCTCCTGCAATGTAAAAAATCTCCTCTTAAAATTTGAATTGATTAATGTCATTTACATTGTAAGAATACAAACATTTATAGAACATGTATTATTCACATTAGTGCATACAGCACACACAGCGTTGTGCTTCCCAGCTACCTGTTTTTTTTTAATCCTGACACTATTTTTCTTTGAGATATTCATAGATGTGCACAGTGCAATAAGCAAAACGCCCCCTAACACACATCATTTATTGCCTTAAATGAAAAACAAAGAGTCCTTTTTACATTTTTTAGAGAAGACAAGTATAGTTTTACTTTATTTAGATATTCAGTATCTAAGACGTCTGAAAAAAGGGCTCTCTAACCACACAACTGTCAAACTCTTATCAAAGAGCTATTTACAGTTGCATCTGCACATTTGAAAATTTAAAAAAAAAAAACAAAACACAGCAGTACATAAAAACAAATAGAAGTGTTTAATTTAGCCTGCTGATGAATGCAGTATACCCTAGAGTGCAGACACGCAGCTGACAAACTGACAAATAACACTTTGAATAACTCTCGACATGTCTGAGACAAAATAAACTTTGTGGAAGACAGTTCTGCACAATCATTATGGATTTATTTAAAAAAAAATGTTTACTCTCAGCGTGCCACCTTTATCATATAAACGTCCTCGACGAGGGTGAGGACTAAAGGCCAGACAGCCACGTCCTTGTAATTTATCTCTTGTTGGTATGAGGGATCGCAAGGAAAGGCTCAGAAACCTTTAGTTTCCCCTCAAATAATCCAGACAAAGAATTAATGTGTTAGCTTAAAAAATATTTATAGCAATAATGCACAATAAAACGTGTTAAAAAGAAGCCTTTTACATCGTGTATATTCACAGAAGTAACAGCTGAGGGAAATGGACTTGTACATCTTCACAAAAAGTACAAGATTAGACTTCATAGCAGGTAATGACTGACTTGTGTATATTGTTACCAAGGTAACTTTCTGCCACCTACTGGATTAATATTTACCTGCCTTCCAATTTGGATGAAAAAGGTAATAATGTGTTTTTTATATATAGGCACCTTTCAAGACACTCAAGGACACCTTACAAGCAATTAAGTATCAAAATCACAATATGGATATAATAACAGTTGGAAAACACCATGGAATTAAAAGTCAATACATCATTAAATACTACTAGTGTCGTGTGTATTCACATCTTATATTTGTTCTGCCTCCAGCTTGTTCTGTTTCATTATAAAATCATTTAGGGATTTGAAACGAGTTCTTTTATTTGTTTTTGTTTTTCTAAACTCTTTTACTGTTTCACTCTTTCACAACTGGAGACTGGAAACCTAAAGGGTGGTGGTGTCCTAGCCTTGATTGTGTGTGACTCTCTTTCAGTTCAGCAACCAACCCACTGTGATGCACTAAGGCTCATAATGTGATGAGGTCCCCTCATTTTATTCCTCTACGTGTCCTGCAGACGGCATTGTGGCTCCACCTGAGCCAAGGACTCGGTTCACAAACCAGTCGTTGTGCTCGTTGCTGTTCCTCCAAACAAGACCGGGGTTCCTGAGATAGAGAAACCTCAAGTTGATTTTCTGGGAGAGGGAAGACAGGATGACTTTGGCAATCAGAGCAACACCACAGAGTAAGAGCTTAGACAAGGTCTGTGTGTCCTCAGAAGATTTAGGAAGAGTTAGTAAGGATGCTGGAAAAGGTTCTAACAGCATTCGTTGCAGTTATTACTGCCGCCAAGGAGGTTATACACCAAATAGAGCTCGAAAAGGTTTGAATGAATTTTGAGTGGGGTCATATTAATAACCCATTAAAATTTCACTTCCATCCACCAAGGTCTTTAAAATGGACAAAAAGCCTTATAAATTAGAAACTACGATTCTTATAAGTGTAATGTGTATTATCAGCATATAGAAAGTACCTTGTAAAGATGAAAATAAATAATAATAATAGATAATAAAATAAAAAATAAAAATGTGAGAAACTATGTTTTCTAAATATTCCCTATATGCCTATATTGACTACATATAAGCATATAGGGAATGATATATGGGAATTCTAAATATCGCTTTACTGGGGACGTCTGGCCTCTTCTTCAGAGTCAAATAAGGTCAAAGTTTCATAACTTTTATCTTTAAAACTGCACTTAAAATTCTACTGCCTTTGTATTGGTGACATTTAGGAAATGATGCTGCTATATGAGGACGCTAAATATCACACTATAGTCTGCACTGAAATATCATGTGATGCTTGACCTCTGACCTCATTACTTTTCTCATCTGCCTTTCTTTCAAGTTGACCTCAAAAAGATTTCTAGCTATTAAAAAAAGTATGATCAAGAGAAAGAGCATGAGCTGCCTAGTTATTTTGAAATATATTGTAGTATAATATTATCTACATTCATTTACAAATCACTACCTATTATCCATTACCTACTGATACATAATGTTTACAGTAAACATCTGTCGGGCTGCCCTTATCGGATGTTTACTGAGTTACAAATTCTTAGAACATGTTTAAAAGGAACAAAGAAAAATAAATGAATGCATACAAAATACAATACTTGTCTTAAAAGTAAATACTGCTTCATGTTTTGTTCTATAATGATGCTGCTCTCCTCTGTCTCAAGTACATGGTTAAAATCACTTCCTGCTTTTTTCTTCTATATTGTAAAAAGTGTCAATAATATGTAGCATGACGCTTCCTTCCTCTGTATTCATGGTTTATTTTCACCCTACCTTCCACGACTGAGCACTGCAATAAAGGTATTCTGTCTGCATCACATCCTCTAACAGCCTGGTCAAAAGCCTTGTCTCATACGAATCAATCAAGTGCTTACCATTCATTCTTATTCATTGTTAAACAATATGTTTTACTCACTAATACTAAGCGCTCACCACTTTTTTGGCAATTATGCAAATTTGTCACCTATAAGATAAATACAGGAAATATTACACACTAGAGCCATAAACTGTATCATGGTATCTGCCAATGTGATAGGTGGATAATAGATAAATCTAATGTGGAATGACTGTTTCTCACCTTGAGACTTTCACAGCTATTAAATTATCAGATATTCACAGATTTGAAATGATTTTAAACAGGATGCAAGTGCAATGGAGCCCGTTGTGGGCCAGAAGTAACAAAACATAAATAGTTTCCATGGTAAATCCCATGTGGCTGTAAAAATAACATTATAACTCCTTTGGGAGTCATGGATTCTACAAAGATGTCCACAAAATATTTAGACTTTGGGGTGGTTTTGTAATAAGAAACTTAGATGATTATCAACTTATAGTTTAGATTAGGTCATACAAGCCCTCAAAAAACAAAAAAACAAATACGGCACTGGGTCATACATTCTCTTCAGGAGAAGACTTAGACTACTGCACATAGTTTAAGTCCCTTCTGGCCTATTTATAGTGTTGGCCCTCGCAACAATGTCATCTGTAATTTGACTCCATCTGTTAAGTCAGAGCATGAATGTCAGTTGCCAGAAGCAGCGCAGTTCATTTTCACGCTGAGTCTCTCACAGAGAGCTTCATGGATTTTTGGGGGCAGCCAAGAGGGTCTGGGGCCTGTAACTTCTTAGGAGTCCCAGTCCTCAGCTCCTGGGACGTGGACGATGATGAGGGCGAGGTGGTCATCGGCCTCAGGCCTAAATCCTCTCCTCTCCCACGGAGAAAGAGCTCTGTGTCTGATGAGGACTCGGAGCCTGAGCCTCCCATGTGTGGCTCCAGGAGAGTTTCCTTCGCAGATGCCAAAGGCCTCAATTTGGTTCAAGTGAAGGAGTTCGACACATGGGACGTGCCCAAACTGCCAGGATACGACACATCTGATGGGGAAGGCAATGATGAAGATGAATACATTCTTTCACCTCTTAATTTTTCCCTCCCGTTATTAACCGAGGAGCTACTGACCAAGGTCCAGGAGCAGAAAGTAGAGCTGGAAAAAATTGAGTTACTTCCAGGGACCACAATAGTAAAAGCGGTGGTGCGCGTCCTCAACATCTCCTTCACTAAGGCGATATATGTTCGAACAACTTTGGACTGCTGGTCCAGCCACTTTGACCTCCTGGCTGAGTACATCCCTGGTTCCAGCGATGGGCTGACGGACTGTTTCTCATTCACGCTCACTTTGTGGCCTCCATTTCGGGAAGAGGGGGCCAGAGTTGACTTTTGTCTGCGGTATGAAACACCTGTGGGGACGTTCTGGGCCAACAACGCCAACAAGAACTACGTGCTGTCATGTTTCCGCAGAACAAAGGAAAACGATCAGCCACAGAAGGAAAACGTGAACAAGAAAAGCTGCCTCAAGACAGCCAGGTGAGAATACAAAGTGATTTCATAAAACATTTTTAGGCACATTTTTTAGGTTTATTTAATTATAGGAATTGTGCATGGTCAGGGGAATGTCCATTATGCTTGTTATGGAAGATTGTAAAGGCCATTTCCTGCCTTGAATTAAATATCGACTATTCATTAAAAATGTCCTTTGCTAGTTAGTTTTGTAACTTAAGTTTTTTTGGTGATGACTATGTGAGGTCTATAATTTGAATAACTCATATAAATAGAAGAAATATGCTTCTTCTTCTTTTCTTTCTTTTTTTTTTTTTTTTACATTATAACCAATCTAGACTTTGTGAAATGGACAACAGTCACAGTTAGAAAATACACAATTTCACATCTCACACATATAAATACTTACAAGTTTTTAACAATTTAACACTTTTTAATCAAAACAATTTGTGTATCTCAGCACTGTCACCTTACGTGGTTTGTTGATTGACGATAATCACCTGAAGCTACGTGAAAAAGAAAAGCGAATTAACCCTGACTGATCGCATTTTTAATTAATTAACTTATTACAGTTCGAACTCCAGCGTGGAAAACAGTTCAGGAAAGGAGTCGTCAACACAGGGAAATATTGCAGCAGGTGAAAATTTTCCTTTTCCCCACTGTGAAATGAAGAAATGACCTGAAATTGAAGAAAACTGCGTTGATAGCCCAGCAGGATCATAGATAAAATGTTTCTTGTCTCCAGATGTGGCCAACAGTGGACTAGAGGGTGACACTTTGAAATCTAAGAATGATCAGTCAGGAATGTCAGAGGAACATGGACAGAAATTACTGGTGAGTGGAAAAAAAATGTTGCCGATATGACTGATGACGCAACAGTTCCAGTTCTGTCCTGACATTGTAAATCCTCACATGCAAAATGTTGTAAAGCAGGGGTGTCAAACATAAGTCCCAGGGGCCACAATCGGCCCAGCAAAGACTCCTATCCTTTTATTGTAATTCTGAACATTCGTTACAACCCAAAGAGTAGTGCTGACAGATTCTTTTCATTTTACAGCAACGTTTCTTTATCATGTAGAAAAAAATGAGATGTATTATTAATATTGTACCTTTTTTTTAATAATATCTCAGGGATTAAACATGTAGTTCACTGGTCAGGCCCACGAAACACTGAAGTGGGCCATAATGTAAGATGAGTTTGACATCCCTGCGTTAGGGTTAGGGTTAAGTTTTCTACATATATGATGTATTATTAGCAGTGTAAAGGCATTTAAAGGATCGGTATGACTGTGAGGTGCAGGAGGAGCAGAGAGCTTAACATGACCCTGGTGCACTTTTTCAGAGAGGGTCACATAACTGGAGTTGGGTACCACCAGTATAACATAATGTGCTGTGCACCTAAGAAAAATAAATAAGAAGTGATACTTGCAGTTTGTGCTTTCTCACAGTTTCAATTACATTTAGTCAGGCATGCTTTGTTTTTTTTTTATGTCTTCTTGTTGTGAGAAATGCAGCTTTAAATTTTACCTCACTTGGTTTTCTTTAAGGGGCATGTTGTTGAAATGAATCTATCTGTGTTGGTGGACAGATTGAGAGCAGAGTAAACGACAGCCAAAGGAGTCGCAGAAAGGCTGCACGGATGGCCCGGGTGAGGGACTACTTTGCTCAAAGAAATGGAGACGCCAACAACGCAGATAGAGACGAATCACCTCCAGGGGTACCACAGGCAGCTCGAGAAGAAACCCCAAAGGAAAGCCATACAGATGTGCAACTGTTTGCTGAGAGCAACCGCAAACCAGAAGGTTCCCAAGCAAAGTGCAGCAAACCCCTCCTCAGTGTTTCACATGTTTTGTCACCAGCACTTGACCGAACGTCTGAGAACGAGCCAGAGAAATCTGAGAGCATTGCTTTGGCTGCCTCAGTCACATTAGCAGAAGGTGAGAGTGCCACGGACATCCAAGATGACCTGTTTGATAATTTTGCTCAAGCAGAACAGCAACATACCAAATCTCAGGACAGTAGTCAGGAGGCAGACATGGGTCATGAATACATTAGCAGAACAGCAGTGAGAAATGAAAGCCTTGTTGGCCAGACCAGCAGCTTCACATTTGGCACTGTGGTGGCTCCGCTGTATCACCAGGTGTTTGGCAGAGTGGGAAGTGAAAGTCAGAGAGGAGCTGGCTGGGAAAATCCTGCACGGGCTACACTGAATATTGGAGGCTTACATCCTCACACTGGCATGAGACAGATTAGTTGCACTGTTTCAACAGATATTAAAAGTAACAATAGTAAAGCACTTCGAAATGTGATTAATAACCAGAAATCAAACCAGGAATGCACAGACATAGCACCATGCAATAATCGTGTTGAAGAAGAAGAAGAAGAAGAAGAAGAAGAAGAAGCAAGTTTAAGTCTGACATTAAATGCAGAGACTCTGCAGGTTCTGGCTGGGACTGAAAATACAGACCGGAGATGCACAAGCACACTTAAGGGTTCACAAACTTGTTTAGAAGACACATTAAGCTGTCCTGAGACTGTAAACATTTTATCGCAAGCAGATTTGTTGAATCCACAAATACCGGCTGAGAGTTTACATCCCTGGGGAGAAGCACAGGAAGACAGTGTAACACATGACCCCCAAGGCCAAATTACAGCAGAAACAACACAGTGTCCACTCCCAGAGAATCCATGTACACATGATAAAACTAATCTGGATGAAACGCACGCAAAAAGCGATACACATGAAGTCAGGACCAGTCCGCAAACATCATTTGTAAAACTTGAAAGCTCTGGGGACCTGCTGGGACATGTTAATGAAGAACCTGACCAACAGAGCGCCGACTTAGAAGAAAAACGCCATGAATGTGAGTTAATCAAAGCTCTGTGTCCTGGTAACGCATCTTTTAGTGAGGTTAAACCATGTGAAGACTTGCATAAGTTGAATTTGCACCACAATGACAATTCAGTTACAAAAGCAACTGTTCCTGACTGCAAACTTGTGGAGAAATCAGATTTCACAACACCCGAGACACTTCTGGAAGCTCGAGGAGAAACTAACAACATGGGAGAAGGCAGTAAAATGACACACGGCTCACTCAAAGATGAATCAAAATCCTCTGGTGAAACTGAGGTAACAGGGGAGTTGGCTGAATGCGTGACTACAGAGACACAGGAAAAAACAGAGCATTGCAAAATCAAAGCTAAGGAGGAGGCTCTCTGTTTAGGAGAAATCACTGAAGTGAAGGACTGGGAAATGATGGTTAAAGAAGAAGAAAACAACATTTTAATACACGAAGAAGAAAGGGAGATAGTATATTTAAATCCGGGCGTCTGTGAAGTAAGAGAAAAAGAAATTGAAAATGAGGAATTTGTCAAGGGGAGGGCAGTGACAGGAGTAGAAGAGGACAGCGAAACAATCGGAGAGGCTGTCTCTGGAGAAGATGGTGCCAGTACTGAGGTAGAATGTGCTCAAGTCATAAAGATGAACAAAACAGGTGAAAGGGAAGAATTAACTGAGGAGAACCAAGTACAAGAAACAGAGGGACCAGTAGAGACAGAGCTGCACACAAAAAAACACTTTGCAGGAAAAGAGGTCAGTATTGAATGGGCACACATCCAAGAAAATGAGGAGATAAAGGGAGATGGGAAAATAAACTTGAATAAGGAAGGTGAAGGCGGAGCAGAGTGGGAGAAAGAACCAAAGGAGGGAAACGGAGAGGAGCTGGATCCACGTTACGAATTCCTAAATTACAGAGCAGTAGAGGCGGAGCTTGTAGAATCACATTCACGTGTGGCGAAACAGGAACAAAAAGATCCAGAACTGTGTTTGGAAGAGAAGTTAGAAATTACAGGAAGCAAGGATGGAGAGGTTTTATCTGCTCTGGTGCACAGTGGGCTGAAGGATGGCGACGAGAGCGTACCAGTGAAAGAAAGTATAGGAGAAGAGCAAAGTGCACACATTCAAACTGAAAAACAATGTCTTCACACCACAAAAGCTCAGTCAGAAGATGGAAATGGTTGTGCCGCTGCAGAGGGGGGCGCTTTAACGGATGAACCTGAAAGTGATCAAACAAGCCAGGACAGCGCTTCAGCAGAGTCGGACTCGGGCGATGAGGTGGAGCTGTACATGCACTGCCTGAGGGCCGTCGGCACAGGAGGATGGTCCCACGAAGACAAGAGCACTGTGAGCAAAAGGCCCCGTCTAAGCAGAACCAAACTGCTGTCTGCCACTATGCCGCCCATCACTGAATATCACGATGAAGAACAACACCTCAGTTGCCTTCAGGAGAAGCTTGAAGACAGCAATGCCGCTGTTTCCCCTGCAGAGGAGCGCATGGGTCAGAGTGTTTTGTCCTGGACAGACACGTTTTCCTGTAGCAATATTGCAAAATCACTGCTATATGCAACCCTGCTGGTGGTGTTTTTAGTTGTGGCATACCATTATGACTTTTTTGCCTGTTTGGGCCTCTACTTGATATCTCTGGTTTGGCTCTGCTGCCGAGAAGAGAAGTAACCAGTTAAAAATGACAACACAATGGGCTGAATTAAAATGTAATAATAATAATTTAAAAAAACAATATGTTTGATTTTAAAGGTTTTCAGAGTGTACATGGTACTGATGTGATACCCAATTCTTCTTCCAGTGATGACTAATGCATGATTTAGACTGATTTTTGCAGGAGATCTATGCTGTTACTTATACTGTAAACTCCTTTAACCCTGCACCATAACCTTCCGCGCAACCTGCTGCAAGCCCACCGAAATGTAACTACATGTCGGGGTGTCGCAGCATCGACTCGAACAGCGTGGATGGATGTGGCGTAGGGGGAAAAGGGGCTTCCGGTTACATCGTGAGTTAGGAAGTAGATTTCCAGCAGAAGTCCAAATTAAGCTCAAGAAGACACAGTTAGGCAGATATCACACACGTTTGCTGTCATAAGTCATTATTCTCAATGCTTCACTGTACATAAAACCTACATTACAATGGTTACATTGATCAGTTCTGCAGCTTTTTCAAGGTGAAATACACTACTCACTGAAGCTAATGAGAATGTTTAATTTTAATTTTAATTTTTCGATCATGCTTTAAAAAAATGAAATATTTTTCTGTTATACTACATTTATTTTTTAGTGTAGATGTCATGCGCATGTTTTTTGTTTTTAGGTGTAGCCTTAAAATCAGTATCCATGTGCAGGTTCATCCAGGTCAGGGTAGTCTTGAGAGACTAAGGAAAGGAAGGAAATTGGATTTCTTTGGGTTTGTGATGATGTTTTTCTAATCATCCAAGAGGCTTCTTCGGTTCTAAAAAATGGTAGAGGGTCCAAGTATTTAGACTCTGGTAAAAGGTATGAGTCATTACTGTTACCAGGGATTAAGGGCTGAAACCATTATGAGACCTTTCCCCAATCCATCATG